>NW_026707499.1:0-222500 GCF_902713425.1 Acipenser ruthenus
TATTCGCTTACACTTATACAGTACATTACTAAGGCCCTATATTTCACTGCAGTGAAACGTGACACAGACCGTGAAATTCATTCTTCACAGTGAAAACTGTCTATTTTGTGTACTTTTACCCTGAACTTAAATCCAATTAAGTTATGTGTAATCAGTCCAGGTTCATGATGTGCTTATAAGCGTGTTTCAAATTTCAAAAAGAAAACTGGACAGGATTTACTAATTGACACTTAACAGCAGCCAATAACCACTCTGGGCTGTCCTCACTGACTGGTAGATATGGGCATCTGGGGCGGGTTTAGTATCCTAGGAGATCAACTGATATTGTTAAGCGATTGAACATTTTTCGAGTGTCCAAAATTAATATGTTTATTCGATTTCATTAAAATATTATCAATTTGTTATTGTGGGGTCCCAATCGATAAATAAATCGATAACTTTTTGATTTGGGATACTATCAGCATGATTTTCAAAAGGGGCAAAATAAGAACTAGGTCACAAAATTATTTTTAAAGCCTGATTAATGTAACCACGTCACTTGATTTATATCAAGTGACGTGGTGACCCAAATCAGGTTTTAGAATCAAGTTTTAGAAAATTGCTTTGTGACCTAGTTCTTATTTTTCCCCTTTTGAAAATCATGCTGTATGTGTTCAGGTCAGAAATGCCATTCACAATCTTTCCAGGACTCCTTGGTATCACCAGTAAGACTGGTGCTGACTTGGGAGAAGGCTACACATGCGACAACGCTCGGAGGAGGAGTATTACACTTCCAGGCCATCGGCTGGGAAGCCTATTGTTATTGCTGGGATGATACTTCTTATTCTTATGATTTTTTTTTCAGCCAGAGTTGCTCAAAAACTCACGAAAATAGGAAGGTTAGTAGATGCCTATGGGAAAGTGTCAGAGAAGAAAATACATATATCGTAGGTCACATGGTTTGGCCGCTATATTGGATTAATTGAAAAAACGGGTTGCCTAAATGTAAAAATGAGCCTTTTGAAAAACCACTTATTGCAGAATGCTGAAACTGGGTATACTTGTTGAGGGATAATCCAAGATTAAGTGGTGTTCATAAGAAGCTGATGGGTTGTGTGGTATGGTGGCTATGTTGGATGACGGCATAATCACAAATTACTAAGATCATCTTTTCCCAAACCGCTGGTCCGATTGAACCAAAAACTGGTAAAAACTTGGCTAGCGTGGTTGTCTTTAAAGGGTGTTCAAGAAAAGTTCCTACGATAAAAAAAACATGGCGGCCACATTGGATGACATCATCAACATACAAAACTGGCTTAGAAAAACCTTTGTCTCTGAAACTGCTAGTCCAATTGAACCAGAAATTGGTTGTCTTTAAAGGGTGTTCAAGGGAAGTTGCTACAATAAATAAAACATGGTAGCCACGTTGGATGACATCATCAACTTACAAAACTGGTAATAACTCCTTGTAGAGTGCAGACAGGGCCATGGTTACTATGGAACACATATAGTAACCCATGTATGCTCTATAAAAAAAATGCCCTTGACCTATCCTAAAGTTCAAATGTAAAACTGGCTTATAAATCTTGAGAGTGCACATAGGATCATTGTTACTATGTAAAAAAGGCATTCTGCACTATTTGCTAAAGTGTTTGGTACTGGTACTGGCATTCTGCACTCACCTCCTCCCTCGAATCCCTCTGTCCCCTCACCTCCCGACCTGCTCGCCCCTCCCTTCCCCAACCCTGGCTCTCCTCTGGGAAGAGAACCAAACTCCCCTGCTGCCCTAGACCTTTACCGCACTCTCCTCCTTCTCCTCTACTCTCTCCTCTGCTAAATGTACTTATTTCCAATCTGTAATCCAAGCCTCCACTAACAACCCACGTAAACTATTCTGCACCTTCTCCTCCCTCCTAAACCCCTCCCCCCTCCTCCTCCCTCCTCTATCTCCCCTGATGACTTTGCCTCCTTCAATTCTAAAATCTCAGATATCCGCAAACTCTTTAACACCTCTCCCCTCCCCTACACCCACTGCAACCCCTACTAACTCACCCTCCTTCTCCACCTTCTCGCCCCTCTCAGATTCTGACCTCTCCTCTCTGCTCCAGGGTCACAAACCCACCACGTATGCCCTGGACCCCCTCCCCACTCACCTCTTTCAAGCTGCTGCTCCTGCTCTACTTCCCTTCATCTCCTCCCTTCTCAACACCTCTCTCCTTTCTGGTCTCTTTTCTTCTGCCTTCAAAAAAGCCTCTATCACTCCCCCTCCTCAAAAAACCTACCCTTGACCCCACCTCCCTCCAGAGCTACCGTCCTGTCTCCCTCCTACCATTCCTCTCCAAAACCCTCGAGCGGACTGTACACCGCCAGCTCTCTGCTTACCTGTCCAACCACTCTCTGCTCGACCGTCTCCAATCTGGCTTCACTCCACTGAAACCGCCCTCCTGTCTGTCACCAACTCACTAAAGTCTGCCTGAGCTTCTCTTCTGTCCTAATTCTCCTCGACCTCTCTGCTGCCTTTGACACTGTTGATCACTCTATTCTACTATCATCTCTCGCTGACCTGGGGATCTCTGGCACTGCTCTGGCCTGGTTCTCCTCCTACCTCTCCAACCGCGCTTACCAGGTAACCTGGCGTGGAGTAACCTCCACACCTCGCCCTCTCTTAACAGGAGTCCCCTAAGGGTCAGTCTTGGGTCCTCTCCTGTTCTCTCTCTACACCCGCTCCCTGGGCCCCCTCATCACATCCTATGGTTTCTCATACCATTTCTATGCTGATGATGCTCAGAGTTTCCTCTCCTTTCCCACCTCTGACTCCACCATCTCCTCCCGTATCTCTACCTGTCTGTCTGCTATTTCCTCCTGGATGCACTCGCATCACCTCAAACTCAACCTCTCTAAATCTGACCTCCTTTTCTTTCCCTCCTCCTCCTCCCCCTCCTCTGATCTCTCTATCTCTGTTCCTCTGGAATCTACCACACTCTCTCCCTCTTCCTCCGCTAAGAACCTCGGAGTCACCCTGGACCCCTGCCTCTCTTATTCCCAGCACATCTCCACTCTGGCACGCACTTGCCGATTCTTCCTGAGCAACATCCGAAGAATCCGACCCTTCCTCACCAACTACGCCACCCAGCTCCTGGTCCAGGCTTTGGTACTCTCCCGCTAGACTACTGCAACTCCCTCCTGGCTGGCCTCCCTGCGTCCGCCACCCGTCCGCTCCAGCTCATCCAAAACTCCGCTGCCCGCCTGGTGTTCTCTCTGCCTCGCTTCTCCCACGCAACTCCACTACTCCGCTCACTCCACTGGCTCCCGATCACCGCTCGCATCCAGTTCAAGACTCTTGTACTAGCCTACAGATGCCTTGACCAGACTGCACCCAGCTACCTCCAGACCCTCATCTCTACCTACACCCCCACTCGACCTCTCCACTCCGCCTGCACTAGAAGACTGGCTCTACCTCCTCTACGCTCCCCTGCCTCCAGAGCCCGCTCCTTCCCCACCCTCGCTCCGCAGTGGTGGAATGACCTTCCTACAGATGTCAGGACTGCCCAGTCCCTGACCACATTCCGGTGCCTCCTTAAGACTCACCTCTTCAGACAGCACCTGTAGAACTCTGTTTTTCCCCTGGGACTCTTATCACCCTTCTTTAAAGGTGCTTTACTTGCTCTTATCTGCCCCCTATTTTACTGCATTTAATCCTGTACTTCAGAGTACTGTAATCTGCCAAGAGTTTAATCTGTAGTATTTTATATTTAATCATATCCTGATGTAACTATCACTGACACTGTTATCTGCTGTATTATTGAATTGTATTTTGTCACACTTGTACTTGCTTGAACCAAAGTCATTGTATTTATCTTGCTCTTAATTGAATTATTACTTGTACTGTGACACTTGAAACGTATTTGCTTACGATTGTAAGTCGCCCTGGATAAGGGCGTCTGCTAAGAAATAAATAATAATAATAATAATAATAATAATAATAATAATAATAATAATAATAATAATAATAAAAACACTACCTCAGTGGCCCAAGGGGCCAGTAGTTAAAAATCTAGATGTAGTGCCCTGATTATCTAATAGAACTATATCACTATATCATTACTGTACCATTAAAAAGCTGACTTTTTCACCTACCTATGTCTCAGGAAGCACGGTCAGAACTGTTTCTGGAATGCTGTGTTGTAAATTGCCAAATACTGTATTATAGTGCTTTGTTTTGCAATCATTTTCACTGATTTTCTTTCTATCGTACACATTCAGTACCGTACTTTGGTGTATTATACCACGTTTCCATGAACCACATAACCCAGGTACTTGCTCGAGTTGCCCACCCACACCTCCGTTTCCATGTTTTTAAATTACTCGAGTTGGGTCCTAATTCAGACAGGAGCCCGAATTCCCTGGTCCAATTTCAGTCTTCGGGCTGGCCTGAATTCTAAAGTCTGAATTCGGGCTGGGAGGAAATTACATCACTAAATGTCAATAAAAAATGTTGTAGGCGGGAACATACTGTATAATGGGACATTATAGCTGGTATTAAAATCGGCGGATTTGCTACTTTGGGGGATTTTGACAGTTTTTGAATTGGGGTTTTTCATTTTGCACGTTCTCAAAAGAAAAATGCAACAGTTTTGCATTTGTACTTTTAATTCCCAAATCATTCAAATACATGTTTACTGAATGAAATCTGTCTGCTAAAACAGCATCTCATTTACAGTAACTCATTATACTAGCATGTACAATGTCATTGCAGCAACGAGAACAACAAAGAAGGCCTTCTAATCAGTTAGACTAGCAAGTACTGGTAAAATCAGCTTCTTTGTATACGTCGCAGAACCAATTAATTTTAATGTTTTGTTTTGTTTTGTTTATGGACGTTGCGATACCTGCACGGTGGGTGTCTTTAGTATTATCTACAACGTACCGACAATAACAAATCAACCATTTTGTTACAGACTTTCTAACAAGTCTGACATAATCAATTTTGGCTGTTACTTAATTAAACCCCTGTAAAAAAATAAATAAAGATAACACGAAACATGCTCAACATAAAAAAAACAGTGCTAAATTGACGCTGGGCCACGCTGTTTTTACCCGGTTTGTACAAAGGAGAAACAAAGGGATGCCAATATCTGGTCCAATTTTCAGCAATAAAGCCAAACAGTTAAACACTATGCTGGACGGCGATCCTTAGTTCAAAACTTCAACTGACTGGCTGCCAAGGCAAGAAACACTCTGCAGCAGCATAAGCGGTGGAGCCGTTCGTGAAGGACCTGCATAAACTGATTTCAGAAAAAAATTTAACAAGAGAACAAATTTAGAATTGTGACAAAACTGGTCTTTTTTGGAAATGTCTTCCTAGGCTGACATTGATTACAGGAACTGAAATCAGCACCAGATTCAAAGTTGCTAAAGATTGTATAACTCTACTCCTGTGTGCCAATGCATCAGGTTCACACAAGTGGACGTTAATGTTTGTAGGAAAGTCAGCCAAACCTCAGTGTTTTAAAAATATATAAACACCTCAGCATTTCTCGTGATCTACAGATCAAATAAAAATGCGTGGATGGATGGGAGGCTTTTTAAAAACTGGTTTCATAACAATTTTGTACCAGATGTGAAGCGCAAGCTGCATGAATTATACCTACCAGAGAGAGCCATCCTCCTGCTCGATAATGCACCAGCTCACCCTTCGGCAGATACGTTATCAGCTGGAGAGGTAAAGTGCACGTTTCTTCCCAAGAACACCACCTCTTTGATCTAGCCAATGGACCAGGGTGTAATCAAAGCTACAAAATGGTATTACAGATTAAAATGTTAGAGTGAATTCTCATTGGGGAGAACACAGATGTCATTCTGGAGTGTAAATCGAATGGCCATAAAAGACGATTCCTACCTGGCTGCAGAAGCCTAGAATCATATAGAAATAACCACACTATAAAATGCATGGAAAATACTGTCTGTGTCCAGAAAATAACGCAGGTGGAGACAACAGCAGGGATGGTGAATCAGTGGGCGACCAGCAGGATGCAATGTTGAAGGAGTGACCCAGGAGGCTATGGATCAATGGCTACATTGTGACAGCGATGAACCTGGATATCAAATTTTGGAAGATGAGGACATTGTCGCTTTAGAAAATGAAGCATCAGGAAGTGCCTGAATTAGACAGAAGTCGCTGAGCAATTTGGTGTTTCCAGTTCTGGTGAGTTGCTTCACCATTCTGTTAAATAATGTGCATGCCTTGTATAATGCTGCTGCATATGTAACGTGTGTAGGGGTGCTGTGTTAATTTAGTTTGACAGTTAGTTTATTAATGTTAAGTTAACCCTAAGTAACGGCCATTATTTTGCCTTTGCCATTGTGATAGACCGAAACACACCCGCCAGCTAATTTCATAGTACAAAGCGATTTAAGCTTTTGACCGTGTTGTTTTGCTTTAGTTTTATTAGTGTTAGTTTGTCTGTTACTTTATTATTATAGTTTATTAATATACACTTGCCTATTGTTTTGCTTTTACTTATTCAGTTCATTTCATATGTTCATGCACGTGCGTCATGACAAATACATATTGTAAACGATTTCACATCTCACTGGGTTCGTGCCCCTTTAAAATTACGACCCACAACAACAGAAATTGAGTTTCAAGCGCGGTTGCGCTATTTTTAATAAACACAAAATAAACGCAAACACAAAACAAAACCTAACTCCATTTTGGAGTACTTACTACACAGGTTATTCCCTGACTAACTTGCAGGACGGCTAAGCTGTTTACCTGGCACCATGGGACACAAACCAAAACCACACAGGTTTAACACAGCCCTTACTTCTTTTATGACTGCTCGGAAGCAGAGCACCTCTCTTCTGCTTTCTTCTACTCAGCAGCCTTTAGCAGACTGACTGCTCCCCTTAAATACCCTGCACCTGGTCCCAATTTAACAATAGCTACCAGGTGCAGGGGATAATTAATAATAAAACAATTATTATTAATAATTAATAATTAACAAGCAGATATTATGTTTGGTTTAAATGATCTGTCTGTTTACAGCACACCTTTCGTGCACTTGAGTGACTAAATTCACAAATCTCCTATGCGCTGTTAGTTAATAAGGATTAGCAGAGGAAGTGGGAGCAAGTGGTAAGGTCATCTGAAGTTGCATATTCTTGAGAAGATGGTTAAATTAACCAACGGCACCGTCTCCAACAAACAACTGCTGGCAGCTGGAAAAAACGGACACACCCAAGATAATAAACACAACAATAGCTGGTTAACATAAATTGTAATTTCTTGCCGACTAGCCATTTACAAGGCTACCTCAAACACATATCATTGTATTTATCTTGCTTTTAATTGTATTATTACTTGTACTATGATTCTTGAAATATATTTTTGTTTACGACTGTAAGTCGCCCTGGATAAGGGCGTCTGCTAAGAAATAAATAATAATAATAATATCATCACATCTTTTGAACACATCTCAATTGGGGTACACACACACTGCTTTCATTTCTGCGTATGTGTGTGCATTAAGAAACCTGATTAAGTAAGTAACCTGATCTAGTTACTTAGAATTTCAAAGGACTCTTTGAAATTCAGGCTTTGGCTGGGTGGGGGGTACGTAAAAATACCAACACTCATTTATTTTCTTAAGAAACATCGGAACTCACTTTTTAAATCAACATCACTGGTGGCTAACTCTCTTACAGAACACTTTGCTTGCTTCCCGAGAGGTGTTCTCTAGCCAGAGACTATGCTATGTTTTCTACATTGGGCCATAAACACTTCCTCCTCTAGCAGCTTGTTTTTCTTTTGCCATGTTTGTCTTTGTTTCGTCTCCAGTCACTTAGTGTTTTTTCAGCATTGCGATCGCCATGCTTTTCGGCAAATTCAACAACACGCAATTTCAAAAGTGTTGTGTAGCTTTTTCGTTTGCCTGATTGTCCTACTTTATCGAGTCTCGAAGAAACCTGCATTATAATACTGCATTGCAGTTACAAATGAACGGAAGACTTGATTAAGTTTACTCAGCTTTCTAACCAATAGAAGTTTGCTGAATGTGGGAATAAGGAAATTCAGAGAGATTATTATTAATTTTTATTTCTTAGCAGATGCCCTTATACAGCGTGACATATAGTTGTTACAAAATGGACAGCTGTTGTGTTACAGTGAAGCAGTATAGCTGTGACATCCTCATACTCCAAAGATTGATAGTAACTTTATCCACTAGTTTGTTGTTTTTTTTTTCTCCAAGTACACGCGTCTGGATCGAGGGGTCAGTCAAGAGTCTGAAAGCTTGCATTTAACATTCAAGATGACTAAAGGGGTATTGAAACATTTAATTAGAACAGTTTTTTGTGTTTGTACCTAGCAACGTGACCGGAGATCCTGAAATAAATAAATAAATAAATAAATAAATAAATAAATAAATAAATAAATAAACCAACCTGTCACACTTATACAGGTTTGTTTGTTTATTTATTTCTCAAAAAACACTGTTCTTTTGATTGTACATTTTACCTAGATTACATTCGACACGAAAAAATAAAATAATTTCTCTTAGTGGCTTTTATTGTCTAACAGTTTGTTTTATGTCCAGCATCACTATCCATTTTGTAACTTAGCGTCGCTGCGCCATGTCTGTTGCTCAAACTTGCTCAAAAAGTCGATGATTGGTCAGTGCAGGTGGCTTTGGAGATACAGGGGTTGGGATTAGTGGTGCACACTGAAGTTTGACTGACCCGTCTCAGCACCACCAACTTGCTGCTCTGCTACTGAGGCCAGTGTCTCCAGAAGCAGAGCGAGCAGGAGCTCCACGCTCCAAGCAGCACTTCAGTAATAAGTATACATGACACACTTATGATTACACAAACTGAGGAGGAAAAAAGTAACAATTGTGCTCCTGTATCTTTGTAACCCCCAAGTAAATATTACTAAAAATAATATAGCATTTATAGTGTTGCACTTGAGACAAAAGAATGTACTTTAACATAAGCATTTAATTATCACATTTTGAAATGTAAAAAAAAAAAAAAAAAAAAAAGTGACCCTTTAAAAATAACTCCTACGTGTTTTAGTGCAGTACAGACTTCTCCTCAGTGGGTGCCTCACACTTTTGACAGGTGGTTTAGTGAGAGGTGGTGTTCTAGAGGCACTTGTACAACCAAGTCAGCGATTTGCTATTTTAACAAAAAAATGCAACACATGTTTAAAAAAACAATGAGCTGGTATTTGTGCATTAAAAGGCTTTTTTAATGGTTTAATTTATTTATTTTTATGGATTTTGTAACCCTGGATTTTGTGATCGAGATTACTTATCTGGAAAACATCACAGCTGGATTATATTTATCCAGATTACAAATAATTAAGAAAATCTGTTTTTTGAAGTAGCTCTGAATAGTTTATTACTTATTATATATATATATATATATATATATATATATATATATATATATATATATATATATATATATATATATATATTTTAAATAGGCCATTATTTATGATATAGCCTAATTTTAAAAAAAGAAATAAGGCAGTAAGACCAGTGATAATTACAAGTATTAATACACAGGTTTATTTATTTCTTATGTTTTATATAAAACAAACTCAGACAATTCACTTTTAATGTTAATGTTTTAATTTTGTTTGTCTGAATTACCTGCATATGAACATAATTCTACTAGCCTGCATTGGTCTGGCACAATATCACTTATCAATCGCAATGTACCAGCCATTGAAGGTGAGGATTTGAGCGATGACCTTTAGCAGTACCACAAGCGGATCGACTTGCTGGATGGGCAGTGAGGGATGCCGTTGTAAAGAACTAATTCTAGAAGGATCACATTAAATATATGTCATTTTTCCCACATCTTTATTTCTACATAGCACACACACGTTTAACCCTTTGCAGACTGCGAGAATTCTGTTTGAGGTCCGACTGACATGACTTAATTTTAGGGCATGTTTCAGAGCAAATATCTGCTTAAAAGTATACAGTATTATACATTTCTAAAGATTACTAAATAAATAATTATTTCATTATATGATCAAGTATACCCTGCACTGGCCTAGTTTGAATGTGAAAAGTTAAAAAAAAAATACTCACAAAAAAAAAAAGAATATCCTCAAGTGTAATTTACTGATCTCTTAAAATATGCAAAGTTATCAGTGGTAGCCACAAACCTCTGGAACTAGAATCTGCAATATGTTTTTTAATATCATGTATCGTCTTGATTTTACACAAAATTGTTTGACAGGTGCACGTTTTTACCATTTTGAGACATGATTGGCAGGGTTTTAGCTCATTATGCGTGTTGGTGTATATATCCTTTTCAAAGCATTATAGCATACCTTTTTGAAAAGCTGAGTGTCTGGAACCTGAAAATGCTAAGGGTTACACTCTGACATGAAGTAAAATCTAAATGTACCTAAGTAGAAAGCAAAAACAAAAGCAGAAAAAAACGTTTCTTTTTTTAAATTGCTTTAAAAATCTGTTTTAATTCACAACAAATATCATCAGTATACTTATATACTTTTTCACAGTACTGTGAAAAAGTATTTGCCCCCTCTCTGATTTTCTGTATTTGTGCACATTTTTGACACTGAATGTTATCAGATCTTCAACCAAAACCTAATATTAGATAAAAGGGACCCTGAGTGAACCAATAACACAAAAATGTGATACATATTTAATTTATTTATTAAAGAAAGTTATGCAACACCCAATGCCCCTGTGTGAAAAAGTAATCGCCCCCTTAGACTCAATAACTGGTTACGCCACTTTTAGCAGCAATAACTGCAATCAAATGTTACCTGTAGTTATTGATTAGTCTCTCACAGCGCCGTGGAGGAATTTTGGCCCACTCCTCCATGCAGAACTGCTTCAACTCAGTGACATTTGTGGGTTTTCGAGCATGAACTGCTCGTTTCAGGTCCTCCCACAACATCACAAAGGGGTTTAGGTCTGGACTTTGACTAGGCCATTCCAAAACTTTAAATTTCTTGTTCTTCAACCATTCTGATGTAGACTCGCTTGTGTGTTTCGGATCACTGTCTTGCTGCATGACCCAGCTGCGCTTCAGCTTCAGCTCACGGACAGATGGCAAGGCGTCCAGGTCCTGATGCAGCAAAGCATCCCCAAACCATGACACTATCACCACCATGCTTGACCGTTGGTAATAGGTTCTTACTGTGGAATGCAGTGTTTGGTTTTTGTCAGACATAACGGGGCCCATATCGGCCAAAAAGTTCCACTTTTGACTCATCTGTCCATAGAACATTGTTCCAGAACTCTTGAGGATCATCCAGGTGCTTTTTGGCAAACTTGAGACGAGCATTCATGTTCTTCTTAGTGAGCAATGGTTTCCGCCTTGCTACTCTGCCATGAATCCCATTTTTGCCCAGTCTCTTTCTAATGGTGGAGTCATGAACACTGACCTTAGCCGAGGCGACAGGGGCCTGCAGATCCCTGGATGTTGTTCTAGGGTTCTTTATGACTTCCTGGATGATTTTACGCCTTGCTCTTGGAGAGATTTTGGCAGGACGGCCACTCCTGGGAAGATTCACTACTGTCCCAAACTTTCTCCATTTGGACAATATGGCTCTGAGCCTTAGAAATGGCTTTGTAACCCTTTCCAGACTGATAGGCATCAACAACTTTTTTCCAGAGGTCTTCAGGAATTTCTTTTGTTCATGGCATGATGTGCCTCTAGATTGTGTGCTGACAACTTCACTCTGATGGTAAGGGCCAAAGTTAGTCAGATTTATATTGGGCAGGGCTGGCCCAAATCAGGCCTGGTTGTTAACCAAAGTACTCAAACAGCTGGCCCTAATTCTCCCTTTAATTGGGTTGAGTTAACTAGGGGGGGCAATGACATTTTCACACCTGAAGATTGCATGTTTGATTACCTTGCACACCAAACAAATGAACGAAGCACCAAACTTTGGTGTAATTTTTTCTCTCAGACTCCCTCTATATACTACTACAACCCACAGAAAAATCTGACCAAATACAATGTGAAAAATGTGCAAAAATGCAGACAATCAGACGGGGGGGGAAATACTTTTTCACGGCACTGTATGTTAGAATATGAATAATGTCTGTGCAACAGTAAATATAAAAAAAAAAAACGAATTCAGATTTCAAAACTTTTTTTCAGAAAAATGCTTAAGTGTACTTTGTCCATAAAATATTTAAACACTATTTCAATATAAATAAATACTAAATTATAATAGCTAATTAATAGCTGTACAAGTAATATACTACATTGGACCAAATTCATAAATGGCAAAATGAAAAAGGAACCAATAATGTAAAATAAAATGGGAAACACTAACAACAGCAAAGTTAACCGAGGCATTATTGTAAGTGTAACACATTAGCCTACACTAAGCAATTGTACAATTTACTATCCTTATACACATTAGTATATTTATAACCAGGGCTTATTTCACATAACTAACATCTACTGAAAACTTCAGAATCTTCATACTCTGTGTTAAGAAGTTTGTAATCCAGGAGATATTCTTCTCCTTATGGCATTCATTCCATCAACATTTTCTATAAAAAAAATTATTAGATTTATTTTGGATCATTAAGTGTTCTGGGTCTTGCAAAATGAATTAGAAAGCTCGCTGGTAAAGTATTGCACTTTGGTGCCATGGTCTACGGCAGCAGTTTTCAAACTATGGTATGCAAGCACTCATCAGGGGGTGCGCGAGAAAAATCCTGTAATGGCGGACAACGCATTGTTTTACCACGTTGTAGTACTTTGCGACTTAGCAATCGAATCAACAATGTTAACCTATAAAACACCCGGCTGGTTGCTGACAGTCAGTGAGCCCTGAGTGCACAAATGGCTAATTTACATATTTAAACACTGCAGACTGGGCTAAAAATCAAAATCAAAAAGATTGTCATTGTATGATGTTGCTTTTAACAATCTGTAGTATTTACTAGGTGCATTTACTTTCTGGAGTTTGGTCAGTGTTAGTAGTTTAATCAGTTCAGTGTTTTATCTATGTTTACGTTTTCAAACAACTGTAGTATTGAGTTGAGCAGGCAGCTAGGCTGCCCTACTTTAGACAGTAAAGTCACTCACTTGTTCTGTGCTGGAGCTGGAGCGACACAACTTATCTTTACTTGTAATGCTTGTATGTGTTTTTTCATTAATTAATTAATTCGTTGAATAACTCCTTTGTCGTGTGAGTGTATTACCCTACACCACCACCCCGGTAAGTATTAATAAAAGCAAAAGCACAATATTATTCTTTATTACAAAAATGGAATTGTGGGATTAAAAATAAATAAGTAAATAAATAAATAAATCCCTAAATCCTGGGATTGGGGAAAAAGTGTCCGGAATTGGATTCCCTACTCCAGACCTATTGAGTGTGTTCATATTATACAGCAAGTGCCCACCAACAAGCTTTAATTGTCTTACAGCTGATTAATACGAACAGACTACTGCACAAAACACTTCAACATGTAAGCATTTTACTAAGTCATTTGACTGCCCGATATAAATATCCCCTTTCTACTTTCAACAAATGAGCAGGGTTCATACACTTTTTCAACATCAAAATTCCATACTTTTTCCAGACTTCCATTTGTTTTCCCAGACTTGTTTTTTAGTTAGTTTCTACTAGTTTTCCAATAGTTATCCACATAGGCAGGCAGCCGCAGAGCATTATAGTTTTTTGATCCAGAGTAGAAGTTGCACTTGGCTTTCTAAAAGTATTTGTCAGAATCTGGAGGTGCATATCTAGCAAGAGACAATGCAGGTATGCAAAAGAGAAGGAAGATACAATCTAAGAAATGTCCAATAATTGAAAACTACGTTGCATTATTTACAAAGAGAATATAAAAAGTTGTATACTGCAAGTATACTTGTGCCAAAATAGGATAGTATAATGGTACCAATAGTATACTAAAACCAGACAATTTTGACACAAGTATACTTGCTTACTACTTTTTTGTAAGGCATGATATTGGATTCTGATCCAAACTTCTTTATACCCTCTGTTAAATGTTGAACACTGTGGGTGAAGAAAAATAACAAAAATGAAGTAACAAATGTGCACGCATTATATATTAAAATGTGCAAGTGTCGTATATTAAACATACAAGTGAAATACTAAATACAGTACACCATCGCTATAACAACCCTGTTTGGGTCCAAAGCCTTTTGTTCGCTATAGTAAAAGGACAATCCAAAACGAACAAGCTGCTGGAGCAAGTTAAGGAAGTCACCATCGATACAGGCATTAGCTAAATTATTAATAATATTAGTACTGTTTTTATTCTTTGATTTTCTTTATTACTACAGTATTTGTCACTACTACCACTAATAATAATAATAATAATAATAATAATAATAATAATAATAATAATAATAATAATAATGATTGTGAATAAAAGTAGAATTACAAGTACAGTACCTATTTGTGGCATGCTGCAGACAGTATTCTGGCTATATCCTATTCGTTTAAAAACACTGTAAAAAGCCACTCCCCCCCCCCCCCAAATAAATAAATAAATAAATAAATAAATAAATAAATAAAAAGCGCATCAAAGTTTTAGTTTTATTTCAATTGTAAATGTTAAATTTAAATCTTGGTTCCTTATTTAAAAAAAAAAAAAACAGACACATCAATGTTGCTTTGCCATGCCGGTTGCATAGAGCTGTACGAGCCAACATCAGCAGCAGTTTGATTTATTTATTTTTAAATCAGTATTTAATCGTATAATGAAGGCCATATAGCGAGGATGTAAATAGTATATCTACACTCGGCTGACGGTTTGGACCCGAGACTGTTGCTGCACTCGATACTGTAAGTTACAAGCAAGCACCATACATTTAAAATAAAATTACAGGTAAATTTTATTAATCACATTAAAGAAATGAAAAAAGGGATGTTAACATGCTATGTTTATATACACACCATAGAGGCTACAGAAAGTTTTTTTTTTTTTTTTTTTTTTTTAAGTCCGAGTCAGTGAATCTTGGTGAGCAGAATACAGTAGCTTGTAATTCCAGTTTGTAACTCTGTTTAAAAAAATCATAGCCTTCAATATGTCTGTCGTACTGTCCATTTTACCCTTCGTTTCACTGGAGCAGACAGACTCATGTGACATATACCAGTGCGCTGACTGGACAGGATTGCTTGAATTGTCAGGGGTGTTACACGGGGCAATCATCGCGGGATTTGGTCACAAGCAATATAGTTGCTACTAGTACATTGCTTAAACAGCTGCTGACCCACTTTCGAGATCAATTATTATTAAGAAAAAATAATAATAAATCGCAGAATTATTTTCATTCCCCCGTGATACTAGTAAAATTCCAGACTTTTTCAAGACTTGAATGTGTTAAACATGTATTATAATTAGGGCTTCTGATTTTCGGTTTTAACCGATAAAACACGATAAAACACCCCCGATACAAAAAAAAATTAAATCTGTGGCTAGCCAATAAACATCAGAAAACACCGGAAAAACTGTGGAAATGGTTAATCAATCCACGTTGACTTTACCCTTTTCCCATTAAAAAATAAAACCTACTACAGAAATAATAAATACATTTCCCCGCGCTGCTGGGCAATGTCCCGCCTTCCTGACTTGCATCTATCATTGATTCGTTCTCAATACTTTAAACCCGCCCCAACTACTGAATGACAGTACATTCCTACATTTCTGTTGGAGACTCAGCTTGCAAGATTTAAAATGAGATTACAATCAGGATGGAGGCTTGTTAGCGGGATTTCAAGCTGTATTACAGTTAAGATACGGAGGACTTAAAACAGAATTGTTGCGAAATGTACACACAAAAACCCCAGAAGAATGTTCCCATGACCATAGGGATTTTGTTGTGGAAGACAGCAAAGGAAAGAAAGGTACAACTGAAGTGTGCAAGTACTGTCGAGTTACTAGTATACATATTTTAACACAAAAAAACGCTCAAGCATTTTGGAAAGTAACCGAAAACACTAATTTCATACAGTATATCAAAAACGAAAGCCCCGAAAAAAAAACGATTTACATAAAACTCGAAAATAGCACCGAAAAACACAATTAATAAAACCCAAAAAACAGAAGCCCTAATTATAATACTCTATTTGGACATATAGTGTGTGTTTTCTATCGAAACGCAAAATAGAATATCTATTTTCTATGATTATTTAAAATTAAAAAGCAGTAGGATCAAAATTATCCTGGTTTTGGATAAAAGTAATGCTGATCAACTCTTTAAATTCTGAAAATTGGATCATTTAAATCGTGATTAAAAGTGCGATCTGATTACCAAAGCAAAATCCGGATCACAGTAATACGGATCGCATGTTGACGTTTTGAAAAACCCAATTTCACAATATATTCCGATTTCCGCCTTTGATCGGGATTACCGAAGTTTTGAAGCTTTGTACCTGACATTGTTAATTTATAAGGCCCCGACGTTGAAGCAATTACAATGTAATATCCCTCTGGAGATACAGTATTTTTATATATCCGTTGGATCCCTGGAATTAAATAAATTGCATATGACAGGTTCTACTGTACAATGGGGAATTTAGCAGGGTTTCAGGTAAGTATGTCCATTTAGACGTTTCAGATGTTCATGTGCTACAAGTCACATGGTCTGATGTTCTCTACCATTATTAACCAACTAGTAATATATAGATGATGAGAGACAAAATCAAGGATATTTTAAATGATTGACTTGCTATCAGTGTACACTTCTTACTGGGCATTTTATGCTGAAAAGAAAATCTGTCACAACTCTGTTAAACAAGTGAAAATAACAAAAGCACAACAAAAAACTAGGTGGCAAGAATGAATTGCAATTAGGATCAGCAATGAGCAATTAATGTAATTTGTCACGTCTGTTTGAAATAAGTGAAACAAAACATAAAAATCAGGCTCAGTCAAGGTATGAAGGTAAAAACAAAGACAATGTATTTTCTGAGTTTAATTAGGCAACAGAATTGGCTCAAAATGTTTAAAAGGGACGTCATGTGATCAGAAATAAAACCTGAAAACTTCATGCCCTATTTATGATGTTTGTAGCCCGAGGCATTCTGAGCATGCATGACAGCTGAAATCGGCTTCAAAGAAAATATTTTAACCCCAAGATGGCAGTCGACTATAGTTAATAAATTAACAAACCAAAAAAATAAATATACTTGAAATAGAAATGTGCGTGAGATTTGGGAAATTTAAATATGTTAACAAAATAATTATGGGTAAAAAAGCCAATAAAATCAAAACCAGTCTCCTGGACAAAGTGATATGTAGCACAGCATATTTCATGGAACTATGCAATCATAAACATTTATGTTTTTGTTTGCAAAGTTAAAAAATGATGTTTAAAAAATCTAATTTAATAATTTACATGCTCTAACCAACACTAATCATGACAGAAACTTGCCTTAGGTATTGCAAAATACAGATTGATAGAAAAAAAAGATGCCAACAGCAAATAATAATGTTGACCAGTTCAATTCGTTTCATGAGCCTGAACGGAACTAAAATGGACTGTGTCTGCAGCTAAGAAAAGACTGCAAAGTAGAAAAGTATTTTTTTTTTAAATCTAATAGGCTACTATAATTGCTGATGTATTGTTTTCTGTTTCTTTTTTTGTTTGTTTTTTTACAGTATTTTAAATGTTACTGTAAATGAAGATTTTTTGTTAATTTAGTTAATCACGTTTTCTGCTAACTTGGCACATTACTTGGTAAACTCTCAGTAGATGCTACTGACAAAGGGTGCTTATCTACATTTCTACCAGTGGAGGCTCCTCAGAGGAGACAAGGGAGGAGGTGCCTCCTCAATTTCAAAGTGAGGTTTTTTGTTTCTGTTTTTGAAAACAAAATACAAATTATTGTCTAACGTTTAAGGGAAATAAAATGACATTGTTACCTAAACCTTAAGAGTCAACATTCCTATATTAACAGCAAGGCTGGCTGAGAGCCCAGAGAGGTTTTTTCCCCCTCAGAGGAGACAAGCCTCTATTATAAACTCCTATCTGCTGGTAAACACACCTAGCAGTAGCAGATGACATCATCTGAGCACATAAACTCCTATCTGCTTTTAAACACAGTACAATGGCAGGGCTGTATTTTTAGGCTTAGTTCACCATCTATTGGACAGTAAACACTAAACAAAGACACAATTGGGCCAAATTTATATTATTATCCACCAATACCAACCAATCATTACTTTGCATTGACGAAAGCAACCAATCCTGTACCTGCAACTGCCAAGTTGTACCTGTCGTGAGTTCTTCAGAGTTTGAAATCCGACTAACACAGACAAAAGTGTCTCTTGTAAGAGAAGATATTAGCGAGTACTATGTTTTAGATGCAGAACATAAAGTGGCATTAGAAAAATAAAAAAAGCAAACAAAAGGAATGTGAACCAGGAACGGAGAGCAAAGTTATTGATCATTTTGCCGAAGCTAAAACAGATGAATTGAAGACCTAAACATCATCACCAGCAATAGGTTTTCGTGAAGTACTCAGGCAAAATGGAAGTGTGCTGTATGCTTGTTTGAACAACGGTTAAATAAAATAAATGCAAAAACTGAATTTATATCTAACATCCGTGTAATTGATGGAGATTTACTAAGTGATGAAGTTGCTGTTGTTCCTGAACCTGTCATGAAAAAAATATGAAACAAAAATTAGGTGGGATTTTTATATGGAAGTCAATTTGTAATTTTTTTTTTTTTTTTTTAATTTAGTCGTCGCCAATTATTTTTACCCCGGTTTTCACCCCAATTTAGCATGCCCAATTATTATCTGTATCCCCGGCTCACCGCTCGCAACCCCCCCGCCGAATCAGGACACGGAGGCTGAAACACGCGTCCTCCGAAACGTGCTCCTTCCAAGCCGTCATTTTTCGCACTGCAGATCAACAGCAATGCCACCAGACCTATAGTGCCGGAGGACAACACAGATCTGGCGGCTCCGCTGCAGAGCCACAGGCGCCCTATCGGCCACAGGGGTCGCTGATGCGCGGTGAGCCGTGGATTCCCCTGCCGACCTAAGCCCTCCCTACCCGGGCAGCGCTCAGCCAATTGTGCGCCACCCCCTAGGAACTCTCGGTCACGGTCAGCTGTGACATAGCCTGGATTCGAACCAGCGATCTCCAGGCTATAGGGCACATCCTGCGAGGAGCGCCTTTACTGGATGCGCCACTCGGGAGCCCCAATTTGTAATTATTAAATGTTGTGTTAATGTATAATTGTATTACTTTTAACAATATGAAATGCTAAACTGAAATTGTTTAAATGATTGTTGCATAATAAAATGGTATTCGCTTTTCTGTTGAAATGTTACGACTGTGGTTTCGTTGATGAATCAACAGTTTTCTGTGGATTCGTACAAACTGTGGATTTGTTAATCAACAATATATCTGCTCCGCGCTCCCCTTCTCTTCAAAGGCACACAGACAGTTTTAGTTAAAAGATTAGTACAATTAATCAAATCAAAAGATCAAAGGGTGACATCGTAGAAATGTGTTTTTAACAAGCTAATATTTGTTATTTGTTTAAATGTATGTTAAAAGAAAACCACAACATCCATATAAATTCATACAGGGAGGGACTAAGGAGGTCATGCTTGGAAATTTAATTGTTTAGGATACATATAGTTCACAATGTTATCCATTTAACAGAAACATAAGTAGTTTCCTTGTGTGAGGAATGGAGCCCGTAGCACTCTAAAGAGCCTTAGAAAGTAAAAAAGATGCAGGTGACTACCTACACTGCTAAGAACCACAGTATCAGTGAGAGAAAGATTACATAGGATCTACAAGATATAGCAAAATACATAACAAGAAAAAAAGGAAGTTGACATGCTGTTGTCAAAAGCAGTTTAATGTATCATCCTTTACCTCATTGAGAAAGAGTTATAGTTGATAATTGGGAATTCCGTCTTTGTGCCGTGTTTTCGCTACGCATTACCAGTCACATCAACTGGTTGTAATTGTCCTGCTGTCAGAGGTTTTTGTAGCTAATGCAGGCAGTGTTATTTTTTTCTTTGTACTGATATATGGGTCCATCTGCACTGTTAAATTAAAACAGAGACTTGAGAATGCAACCCATTCAGCTTAATGCTTGCATTTCTCATTATTTTCAGTTGATGAGGTGCCGTCTACAGGTTGAAAAGCATCCCATGTGGTTCTGCAGAGTGTGATTTTCAGAATTGTAATAGCTTGTGGGAAAGAATACAATCAAGTGCTTGGATTTGGCTGGAAGTCAGCCTCTGTTTGTAAGTTTAACAAATACATATTTAAAAATTGATAGATCGAGTAATCGGGTGAGTAGATTACACAAGATAGTAGGTAGTGAACACCAGACTACAGTTGTAAAAACGAGGCAATCCTAACTGAACACAAGGTTTGAGCCCAACCCAACAGATCCTCTTAGCCCCAACTGGTATTCTAAATATTATAAATGACTGTGCCAGATGAGCTAAAGTGAGGCTAGAAACACTATTTTTTTCACTTTGTAGTGTGTGTGAAGGTAATTGCAGCGCAACCAGTATCTGTATCGCTCATGCCTTACTTGCTGTAATAAAAATATCCCTCACTAGCCATTGGGAATTAATTGTAATGGAGATATAATTGGTATTATTATTATTATTATTATTATTATTATTATTATTATTATTATTATTATTATTATTATTATTATTATTATTATTATTCATTTAATAGAAAAAGAACAAATACATTTTTAAAACAGCCTTAAAACATGTGTTTTTATAACTCAAGCTTTGTGACAAATACTCGGTTTCTTTTTCTATCTGTTTATTTGTGGTCTATGAAATACTTATGCAAACTTCCTGTGCAGCCTAAAACATGAATTCAACTAGTTATAAAATAGAGATATATGAGTTGCATCAGGTTTGAAAACCAGTCTCCTGGGCCAATAAGGGTCTACTAATAGCACCTTGGCCTGGTGCTGCCTGATTTTCACCAGACACAGTGTGAGCATGGTGAGCAGTGGGAAGGCATATAACAGTTGCCTCAGTCACTGGTGTGCCAAGGCATCTAACGCCAGTGGGGCCCCGCCTCCTATTATGGAGAACCGAAGGGGGGCAAAGAGATCTATCTCTGCTTTCCCGAACCCCTCCCAAATGAGGCTCACCATCTCAGGGTGAAGCCTCCACTCTGAGGCACTGGGAACTCTCCATGGAGAGGAGGTCCGCCGCCCAGTTTGTCACCCCGGGAAGGTGTGAGAGTGAGAGGAGGTTCTCGTGCGCCAAGAGCAAAAGCTCTCAGGCCACACAATGGAGTCTGAGCGACCTAAGGCCGCCCTGGTAGTTGATATAAGCCACCACCGTTGTGTTGTCTGTACGGACAAGCACGTTTCCCTCGAACCTCCTGCAAGGTCAGATAAACTGCCTACAGCTCTAAATATGATTTGGAAACCCTGCCAAGAGGGGTTCCACGCACCCCTGCCATTCCACACAGTGCCCCAGCCCAGGCTGGATGCGTCCGTGGTGACAATATCTATTCTGGTGACACTACCCAGTGCTACGCCAAGGCGCAGATGGGCAGGCGGTTTCCACCAAGAGAGTGCTTTTAGACAGTGACGAGACAGTGTTAATAGGCGGTTGCGGTTCAAGGCAGGCTGAAAAACCCTGCTGTTGAACCAGGCCCTCAGTGGGCGCATGCCCAGGAGACCCAATAAAAGGGTCTGGAAGTTGCTGCCATCAAGCCCAGAAGTCTCTAGAACGTCACAACTGTAAGCACCCTGTTGAGCTGAAAGAAATCTAAACAGGCGGCTAGTCTCTGCACTCTGTTGTCCAACAGAGTGGACAGCATGGCTCTGGAGTCCATGCACACTCCTAGATAGAAGGCTGTCTAAGAAGATGTAAGGTGGCTCTTTGCACGATTCACTGTAAGGCCCAACCGTTAAAGGTGGCTGGTGACAAGTTCTGTGTGGGCTTCTGCTTGTGCTGGAGACTGGGCACAAATGAGTCAGTCATCCAGATAATTGAGCAATCTGATGCCACTGAATTTCAATGGGGCCAGGATAGCTTCCATGCACTAAGAGAAGGCACGGGGAACTAGAGAGAGAGGCCAAATGGCAAGACACACGTTTATGGGTACGTGGAAATAGGTGTCTTTGTGGTCCACCGTGGTCGCCTGGCCTGATGGACTGCAACAACTGTTGCATCGTCAAAATTTGGAACGTCCTTCGGCTCAGATACAGGTTGACCTGTCTGAGGTCGAGGATTGGTTTGAGACCACCATCCTGCTGGGCACTAGGAAGTACAATAGAGTAGAACACTTCCTCCAACTGGAGGGGGTCTATCATGCAAATAGTCCAATTTTGTAGCAGAGCTGCTATCTCCTGAGACGTCTTGTGGGGTCCGTGACTGATGTTGGAGTCAAGCCCTGAAAGGGAGGTGGAACATGCTTGAACTGTAAAGAGTAGCCGGTTTGAATGGTAGTAAGCACCCAGGAGTCCGTGGTGCACCGACGCCAATACTCCGGCAATCGCTTGGGACAGCGACTCTTCTTCCTCAGAGGA
Source organism: Acipenser ruthenus (assembly GCF_902713425.1). Lineage (NCBI taxonomy): Eukaryota > Metazoa > Chordata > Actinopteri > Acipenseriformes > Acipenseridae > Acipenser > Acipenser ruthenus. The sequence goes on from NW_026707499.1 coordinate 22,522, forward strand.
GGAGTAGGAGAGGGAGAGAAGGATGAGAAAGACCGTGAAGACGGCTTCCTGTGTGGGCTAATTCCCCGGTGTGTCGTCCAGTCTCCCTTGGCACAGAGCCATGGAGAGAGCCACCTCTCAACCAGAGGGTGATGGGGAAGAGTGCTGTACCTGAGTAAGGGACGCAGAGCATTGTGGTAGACATTTCTCCAGCATGCACTTGGAGAAAAATGCACAGAAACTGCAGTTCGTCAGTGCCTCCTTGGCGTGCTCTGGCCCCAGGCAGGAAAAGCACCTGCCGTGCTTGTCCTCAACAGACAAGACTGACCTTGCATGTCTCGCAGGGATAAAACCCAGGCACGATGTAAGACATGCATTGTACAGTTTATACAAATGTACAGGTGCTGCCTCTGCTTATAGACAGCACCCGGAGGGGTCAAGACCCAAACAAGACCAGTTTGGTACCGGACAAGGGGTGTAAGCACCGGTCAGTAGCAGATCAGTGGTGTCCGTGGTGCACCGACGCCAATACTCCGGCAATCGCTTGGGACAGCGACTCTTCTTCCTCAGAGGAGGAGTAGGAGAGGGAGAGAAGGATGAGAAAGACCGTGAAGACGGCTTCCTGTGTGGGCTAATTCCCCGGTGTGTCATCCAGTCTCCCTTGGCACAGAGCCATGGAGAGAGCCACCTCTCAACCAGAGGGTGATGGGGAAGAGTGCTGTACCTGAGTAAGGGACGCAGAGCATTGTGGTAGACATTTCTCCAGCATGCACTTGGAGAAAAATGCACAGAAACTGCAGTTCGTCAGTGCCTCCTTGGCGTGCTCTGGCCCCAGGCAGGAAAAGCACCTGCCGTGCTTGTCCTCAACAGACAAGACTGACCTTGCATGTCTCGCAGGGATAAAACCCAGGCACGATGTAAGACATGCATTGTACAGTTTATACAAATGTACAGGTGCTGCCTCTGCTTATAGACAGCACCCGGAGGGGTCAAGACCCAAACAAGACCAGTTTGGTACCGGACAAGGGGTGTAAGCACCGGTCAGTAGCAGATCCGTGGTGTCCGTGGTGCACCGACGCCAATACTCCGGCAATCGTTTGGGACAGCGACTCTTCTTCCTCAGAGGAGGAGTAGGAGAGGGAGAGAAGGATGAGAAAGACCGTGAAGACGGCTTCCTGTGTGGGCTAATTCCCCGGTGTGTCGTCCAGTCTCCCTTGGCACAGAGCCATGGAGAGAGCCACCTCTCAACCAGAGGGTGATGGGGAAGAGTGCTGTACCTGAGTAAGGGACGCAGAGCATTGTGGTAGACATTTCTCCAGCATGCACTTGGAGAAAAATGCACAGAAACTGCAGTTCGTCAGTGCCTCCTTGGCGTGCTCTGGCCCCAGGCAGGAAAAGCACCTGCCGTGCTTGTCCTCAACAGACAAGACTGACCTTGCATGTCTCGCAGGGATAAAACCCAGGCACGATGTAAGACATGCATTGTACAGTTTATACAAATGTACAGGTGCTGCCTCTGCTTATAGACAGCACCCGGAGGGGTCAAGACCCAAACAAGACCAGTTTGGTACCGGACAAGGGGTGTAAGCACCGGTCAGTAGCAGATCGGTGACTTTAGCACTGTGTTGATACCGTATGGTACGGTACCAGTTCGGTGACTGTAGCACCGAGTCGGTATGGTATCGAGTCGGAAATGGGACAGTTCAGTATCCGTGCAGTGACTTTTACAGGAACGGCACCAGTGCGGTAACCTCAGTCCCGGTTCGGTACGGTACTGGGTCGGGAACGGAGTGGGTAGGTGACCTTGGTACCGGTACACCAGCTTGCAGTTACCATGGATAGTAATGTACAGGTATACTCACCTGTACAAACCACTGGCAAAATCACTGTCACTACCACACGCGAGACCGAGGGAAGCCTGCTTGTTTGAGGTACTAACAGCCTTCATAATGGCGATGCAAAATCAGTCACCAGAAAGGCAGCAAGATACAGTGGATGAGACTGCAAGCAATCTCAACTGAAGCACATATCATGGTCCAGCTCACAGCTGCTGAGCCCAGCAGATGTGCGTGTCTTTCTGTATTTAAATTTAAAAAAAAGCACAGCATACACAAATTTATTTCCACAGAAAATAGTAACAATTACAGTTCACAAAATAAAACGACGCAATTAAAAATAAGCATTTAATTTAACTCCAGCTGGAGCTTTGCAGCCTGCAAGAGAGCACAAAGTCAGCCGACTTTGCTTGATCCCTGGGAAGCATTGACTCAAGCTGCTGGCTTCACGCGGGGCACAGGTCGCTGCAGGACGTAACAAACAGGCTGTAGTGCATAATATGCATGGAATTAGAAAAATTATTACAGCGTTAACATAACATTGCATAAATTAAGTGTAAAACACAATTATTTCCAAAAAATTATAGTCATAAGCAACAAGTACTTCTCTGATACTAGGCTCTCCTGTCAGGTCAGTCTTGAAAGGAAAAATGGCGCCACAGGCTCGACGAGCAGCTTTGATATATCTATTTCAGGTTTCTGGGTCTTTAGGAGCTAAATACCCATTCAATAGTGGTTACATTTCGTACTTGAAACGGAACAACAACAACAACAACAACAACAACAACAAATACAACACATTGCAAGCAACTTGACGGCTTCCAAGGCATTCTTGTTCCTATCTGTGTTCCACAGTAACCATGACCCTACCTGCACTTTCTATGCAGTTATAAGCCACTTTTGCATTTGACCTATCAACTTCTCGAGAACAACCATAAATCTAGGCCATGAGGGTAGTCTATTGCACCAAGTTTCACATCTCTGCAATAAGCGGTTTCAGAGAAGATTTTTTAAAATTGTCCAAAATTCTCAAGAAATCCAATATGGCCACCACACCATGTGACCTATGATCTTCATTTTTGCTCTGACACAAATTGCCTTAGGTGCGTACCACCCTACCAAGATTCGCGAGTTTCCGTGCAACGGTGTTGATTTTAGAGATTTTTTTTTTTTTTTTTAAAAGAGCGGAAGAAAGAAAAAAAAAATCCTAACACAAACACTAGGCTTCCCAGCCATTCTGGCTTGAAAGCCTAATAATCACTGTACATTATACCATTAAAACACTAAAAGACCAGATCTGTACATTACAGTAGATGTACAGCACAGTTGGTTGCACTATTTTTTATATTATTCAAAACTGGAATACTATTTACTTTATGTAGCATTGTCAAAGCTGCCTCACATATTTGTCTATTTTTCTTAATTTAAAAAACAACAACTACTACTACTACTACTGGACACAAAAAAAACTGTCCACAGATTTTTCATATGTGTTACATTTGTACAGCAGGTGGTCACATTTACCCCAATGTTAGCTTTATACACTGGCAATACCCTGAAGCTGCTGAATGCTAATGAAACTCAGAATGGGTATAATTATTTGTTTTCCCATCATGAATAGCAGTTTGTGTCAGGATTTTTTTGCGATAATCCCTGTCCCTTAAACAATTGACACAAAACAGCCACTCAGTGGCAGATTTCAGAGCTGTAAATCAAAATGACAGACAGCTCTCATTGTCAGAGGAAAGCAACAGTTTGTATTAGAAAGCATGAAGGTAAAGCTTTTCAGGACTGCAACTAATTGGAGTTATTTACTATTGAGCATAATATTTCTGCAATAAATTCACCCAATGTTTAATTCGGTTTTAACACTAGTAGCCCCATGGCAGTCATTTTGGCGGTTTTTGGTTTTAAAATGTAATTTTCTCCAGTCGTGTAACACATATGGGGCTGTGCGTTCGTGTACCTTTCTGTCCGTATGTATTAAATATTCTCACAAAGCATGAAACACAGGAGTGCAGAAATAAAGGAGATATATTACATTATACCTAAAAGCCCCGGGAGCAGTCACATTGACAGCCACACAGAATACAATTGTATTTTGATTATACAGAACGGTATTCTACTTTCTTATTTTTATTTACCAGTCTGCAATGTGTTTAGCTGTAATCAGATTAGTCTCTACTCGCTGCCTGAGTGAATGACTGACAGTCTATTGTTTTCAGTGAGCCTTTTGAAGGCTGGCGCCTGCTTGCCAGCTGTGCTGCTTTGGTCAGTCAATTAGCATCGGGACTTGTGAAAATAAATACCATAGACTGTGGAGTTTTACAACACAACAAAATATGGAGTTGATGTTTTGGATCAGATGACGTGGAAGTATTCCGTGAAAGCTGGCTCCCGACGGTGGTCTGTTCGGGTGTTTTACAATGTATTGGACCTAGCAGCCATCAACTCCTGGGTACTTTACAAAGAATGCACAGAGAAGAATTTACCAAGGAGAGAATATATTTTAGAGTCAGCATACCAACTTCGCAAGAAGCATTTGGAACAGAGGGAGACTGCCAAGCGTGTACACACAGCTGACGCTGGCAACCCCTAACCCCGCTGAGAGTCGCAAGAGATGCCAATGCCAGGTTGGCAAGTGCAATAAAAATAAAACTTTGGACAGCTGTGCCCTGTGCAGAAAGGTGGTGTAGAGAAGCGCATTATCTGTGTTGATTGTGAACAGCCTTAGATTCAAGGTAAAGGAATACCCTTTTGTCGAAAAAAAGAAAAATAAATTACTTTTTTTATAACTACTTGTGCTGTGCGCTTCTGTAAAATGTTTTTTTCTAAGTTTATTTATCTACGTTGTTCAGTTGCTTTTGCTCATCTCATAATAAACCGACTGCTGTTGAAAAGTTAAAAATGTATTGCTATCGTTTCAGTTTTATAAATAGGTATGTTATAAACCGATGTCTGTTCAGATGTTTACTTATTTACATTTGTAACATAAATGTTCATATTTTATATATATATATATATATATATATATATATATATACACACACAAACACACACACACACACACACAACATTGAAATTTCGTTCTGTTTGATATTGTATTTTAAAACACTGAAACTCAAAATCAATTATTGTAAGGTGACACTGGTTTTATGTTGGGAAATATTTTTAAGAAAAATAAAAAACTGAAATATCTTGCTTGCATAAGTATTCAATCCCTGTGCTGTGGAAGCTCCCAGTTTACACCGATGAAAGAAATTGCCCTAACGAGGACACAATTACTTTACCATTGGCCTCCACCTGTGAACCATTAAAGTTGCTGTCACATTTTCTGGATAAAAACCCCACTGTTGAAGGATCATTGGTCAGGCGGTGAATCTGAAGGAAAATGAAGACCAAAGAGCATTCTACAGAAGTTAGAGATAAAGTAATACAAATGCATAGATTAGGGAAAGGGTACAAAATAATATCCAAGTGTTTGGATATCCCAGTGAGCACAGTTGGATCAATAATCAGGAAGTGGAAGCTGCATCACACCACCCAGGCACTGCCAAGAAAAGGCTGTCCCTCAAAACTCAGCGCTCAAACAAGAAGGAGAGGCCAACAATCACTTTGAAGGAGCTACAGAGTTCAGTGGCTGGGAGTGGAGTAATGGTGCACCAGTCAACCATATCAAGAGCTCTGCATAACACTGGCCTGTATGGGAGGGTGGCAAGAAAGAAGCCGTTACTCAAAAAGTACCATCTGAAAGCACGTCTGGATTTTGCCAGAAAGCATGAGAGTGACCCAGCTGCGATGTGGGAAAAGGTTTTATGGTCAGATGAGACCAAGATAGAGCTTTTTGGCCAAAACTCAAAGCGCTATGTGTGGCGCAAACCTAACACTGCCCATGCCTCAAGACACACCATCCCTACAGTGAAGTATGGTGGTGGCAGCATCATGCTGTGGGGATGCTTCTCATCAGCAGGGACTGGGCATCTTGTTAAAATTCAAGGAAGAATGGATGGAGCAAAATACAGGGAAATACTGCAAGAGAACCTGCTTCAGTCCGCTAAAAAAGCTTGGAAGGAAATTCACCTTTCAGCAGGACAATGATCCCAAGCACAGGGCCAAAGCAACATTGGAGTGGCTCAAGAACAAAAAAGGTGAATGTCCTACAGTGGCCCAGTCAAAGTCCTGATCTCAATCCCATTGAGAATCTGTGGCACTATTTGAAAATTGTGGTCCACAAGCATCGTCCAACCAACCTGAACAACCTGGAGCAAATCTGCCAAGAAGAATGGGACAAAATCACTCCGACACTGTGTGCAAAGCTGGTACATACTTACACCAAAAGACTTAAAGCTGTTATTGCTCTACCAAATATTAATGTGTGTGGGGGTTGAATACTTATGCAAGCAAGATATTTCAGTTTTTTATTTTTCTTAAAAATATTTCCCAACATAAAACCAATGTCACCTTACAATAATTGATTTTGAGTTTCAGTGTTTTAAAATAAAATATCAAACAGAACGAATTTTCAATGTACCATTTGTAATTCAGTAATATGAGAGAATTGGTCAGGGGTCTGAATACTTTTGCAAGGCACTGTATATATATATATATATATATATATATATATATATATATATATATATATGCGCTTCGGTTGTTCAGATGTTTGTGACGTTGAATAAAAAAAATAAAAAAAATAAACTAATTACATCCGACTGTTTCTCCTTTCGTTATACTATTTACAGTGTTTTGAATACAGCCGTCAGAAACACAGCTGTGGGGCTTCTAGGTATGAGTATATCTCCGGGTCTTCTAGTGTTTACCGATAAAACCCGATAAAACACCCCCCATACAAAAAAAATTAAATCGGTGGATCGCCAATAAACACCGGAAGAACTGTGGAAATGGTTAATTTATTCATGTTGACTTTACCCTTTTCCCATTAAAAAATAAAACCTACTACAAAAATAATAATAAATACATTTCCCAGTGCTGCTGGGCAATGTCCCGCCTTCCTGACTTGCATCTATCATTGATTCGTTCTGAATACTTTAAACCCGCCCCAACTACCGAGTGACATTTTGGAAAGTAACCGAAAACACAAATTTCGTACAGTATATAAAAAACGAAAGCCCCGAAATAAACAATTTACATAAAAACTCGAAAATAGCTAAAAATAAGCACCGAAAAATACAATTAAATAAAACCCGAAAAACAGAAGCCCCAAACATAATTTAGTTAGATCTTCTATTTTTCATGTAATCAAATAAACTACAAAATGGTATCGCAAAGGTCTACTGGAAGCCATAATAGTAGTATAGTATTTCATGTTAGATTTCAAAATGTCAATTTTTTCAATTTGTCAGTTTTTCGTTAAGTATATGGAAAACTACAAAGCAGTATGTAATTCAATATGTTAACATAATATTATTTCAGAAGGTTTCATTCAACTTTATTAAGGAAAATGAGTTAATGCTATAGGGCGATGCAAAACTTTTGGCCATCGCTGTATTATGTATATTTACTCTTATACTAATGTTTGTTACATTTTCACAATAAGTGCATATTTTTTCATATATAAAGCCCTTCTCTACAATTAGTAGTTCCCCACTACACATGTATTCTAGCTGAATTCAGTGCAGTACTTCACAGAGAACATTATTAGTTTGTGCTAACTTTTTGGTCTCCGTTTCTTATGGTGTTGCAGGCAAAACCATGGTTCAAGGATGATCTCAACATATTGTAGATAATTCGAATCTATACTTTAGCCCTCTGGTGGTAAAAATAATAATAAATGGAGGACTCCACTAGATGGCAGGTGTTCCTTTGGGAGACCTGAAACACTTTCCACAAATATACAGCTAATCAGTTCTGGAAACTATTTTTAGATGATTTTCTAAATAAATGATTCACAAGGGGACAATGTTACAAGGCACAGGGCTGCTGTATCTGTTGTGTACACAAATAACTTAAATCATTGTTTTATTTATTATTTTTTTGTATTGCTGCATTTTACAGAAATAGCTCGTGCTAAATGTGCCATGAATTACCACATACAGTATATTCAGGACAGGACTACTGCAAAGCATACCAGCACTGGAATTCCCTTGCTGAGGCAATCACTTTGGGATTAATGGTCACATGTTCGATTCCTGCCTAAGAATAACCTACACTTCATCTATCGATGACCAAGGACAGTGTGCAAGAACACTGTGCTGTACGAGGTGCGGCAATTCCTTCTTAAAAGGTGCTAAAGATGATAGCCCATATTCCTCACTATTGCTTCAAGAAATTAAAGTGGGTAAATATAGACAACTCAGATTTCAGGGATGCGGTAAAACTCCCATTGCTCAGCAATTTGATCCACTCCTGGTTTCACTAGGACTATGGCGACACGTGAGCTTGTTACCTATACACTGTAGCTAATAAAGCTTATATTAAAACCTGGAATAGGTGAAACTGCTATGCAATAGGAGTCTTATTTCCATCCATGTATTTTTATTTATAAACCTCAAGGATCGCCTTGGCCAATCAGGTTGCGGGTACAGTTGTCATTATCCTTCAGATACCTCTCTAAATCTAACGTCAACATAAATTAAGAGCAGTCTCTGCAATCCAGTCCAAAATGTAACCTAACACACATTTAAAAATGTCTTCATAAAACAAAAGAAATGTTTCAGAAGAGTAATAATATCATCTGCTGTAGCTATTATCTGTATCTAACTGACCTTTCCTTTATCTTAGCAGGTAATGACAATTAATTCAGGTTGAACATTAATGCTTAAAAATTGGATTTCCACGTTTGTAAAGATACTTTGTCACACAATGAGATGACACTTTTATACTAATATACCAAATGTTACAGTGTTCTATATTTTACCCTTCTCTGCACTCTACTTCATTAAAAATCAGACCTTGGTGGTTGTACAGTTTGTTTACATTTCATGACAGTTTCAGCTGCATGGACACAAGCAGTCTCCCTCATTGCAGTCTTCTTGCCACTCAGACACTATAAACTGAACAAGCTTGTTCCTGCTATTACCTACTGCAGCTTTATTATTGTTATGTGCTATAATTAGGTAGGAGGCTGTGTGGTCCAGTGGTTAAAGAAATGGACTTATAACCAGGAGGTCCCCGGTTCAAATCCCACCTCAGCCACTGACTCATTGTGTGACCCTGAGCAAGTCACTTCACGTCCTTGTGCTCCGTCTTTCAGGTGAGACGTAGTTGTAAGTGACTCTGCAGCTGATGCATAGTTCACACACCCTATTCTCTGTAAGTCGCCTTGGATAAAGGCGTCTGCTAAATAAACAAATAATAATAATAATAATTAGTCACGATAATCAGTATTTTCTTATTTTTGAGTGGGCCACATTATGACACGACACAACAGTTGTAAAAACTAAACTAATACAGCCTAATATTAATGAATACTATGGCTCCAACTATTTTCTTACACCTCAAATTGAAAGGGCTTCTAGACTTATGTAGCCATTTTACATTACAAATACATACAATAATTTCAAATCCAGAAACTCTACTAACCTTTTCTTTTTCAGTTTAATCCAGTAAATAAATACATACAAACAAACATTTGAAATGAGAAATAGACAATATAAGCACTTCAAAAAAAGACCTACAAATTCTGTACCATCCCATCCTCACCACCCCTCTATTCCCCACACCTCCTGGAACACTTCAATCTGATGGGTGAGTTTATAATAAAAAAACTCGTCTTGAATCTGGATGCCATGATCACTTTGAATACAGCAAATCATCCCCTAACAGAACATTCTGTTTTTAATGATTGCTAGTTTGGCTTGTCCCAATAAAAAGTTTGCCACTTGGCACTTTCATTGCCCTTTTGAAGTACTACTACTAACCTTAATGGGATCAATGAGGGTTATAAAATAAGTCTAACTTGTGGCAATATGTAAGTTAAAGGTCAAATTGATATCAGTAATATATATCTAGTGGCGAACATTTAGAAATGTATTAACCAGGTGATACATACAATTTCAGAGGAGTTGCCAATATGTTTAATTTATTCAAGTCCTTTTTTGTCTACACATAGCAGACTATGTTATTTGATTATATGTGAATTACCTGCTCAGTTTTTAAAATCAAAATATGAATTACAGTGGATCCTCTGTATCTCAGAAATAGTCCTTTGAAAACAACATAATAACTGCTGGCTGAAGGATATTACAAAGCTGTAAATCAATATTGGCAAAGTTCTAATTTGAATTTACAGATAAATTGCTACTGTATCAATACTCTAATATTATATACTATAGTACTGATAAAGGCAGGTGGGTTTAACTCTAGATTTGTTTCCCCTTTTGTGATGGGTTAATAGTTTTCTTTGTCAGGTGCAACTGAAAGTGGGACAAATCTACAGTATTTGCAGAAAGCTCCACTTTTACATTACTGAAGATTTGGGGGTTGAGTTATGGGGTGGCGATTCAATGTAAAAATGACCAACCCTCTCAGGAGGTCACCCCGTAGTTCCCCAAAAAAATTAAAAAGTTGTATTTCTTTGTAAGACACAAAACAGAATTATTCTCTGTAGCTGCAGGAGGGACAGTTGACATGGCTACACAAACAGGATTCAGTGAAAAAAATATCCCATTTTTGTATCCACATGTTTTCTCCCTTACTTGAAATGATACCTCACTGCTGCAACCCACCACCAGGTCACTGAATTGTTCTTACTGCTGCAGCCAAACCATGTGGCCTTTGTTCTGTAGGACTGTACATCAAATTAAAGTGAAAAATAAAGCGATAAGGTTGCTAATGTTTACAGATCGTAAGCAATCTGATTTAAAAGTTTATTATGTAATAATAATAAAATAAATTAAAACACACAATCCTACCCCCAATGCCGCCATCTCTTTGCTGTCCTCTATCTGGCTGCCACCTTTGTTTTGACACGAGGTATTATTGATTCTGCATCACGTCGCTAGAGGAGAGGCAATACAAGGATTTTGCAGTGTTACAAAGACATCCATTACAACACAAAGTAAAGTTTTAAAATTAAGTTTAATTAAATTAAGCATGATACAATAATACATGAGTAAGTATGAAATTCAAATTGAAACCCAAGACTAAGTCATCATAAATAGGGGTAACATTATCACAAACAGACACAGGCCTTTAGAAGAATACACACTGTAGCCCATTACATTAGATAGCAGCATTAACTATTTGTTTGGTCATTTCAATAAATATGACTTCCTATGGGTTTATCAAATTTAAGTACTAAGCATGCTAATTAATACACCTTAATTTAAAGCATTACCCAACATAATAAAACAAAAGCCATTCACAATCTATCATCTCATACCAGATATTTATCTTTCTCTTGTCAAAAATAATCTGTAAAACTCACCTTATGGTTTTCCAATAGCACAGGACAGAAAGCACATAATTTAAAAGTACTTAAGTGGACATTTTAACAAGATACAGTAGATAAACACTTCCTTGCATACAAAATATTTTTATACATAGATTTTATTTTTATTTAATTTGTTTAATATAGGTTGGCAGGTCATGCATTTCAACCAACAAGCACACACACACACACACACACAACGTATTAATATAAAGTTGACATTAAAGATGTTGCTAGTTTCAAATGTGTCACTAACAAAGAAATCTAAGTTACACATGCAAGTTCATAACCCCTTAGCTCTAAGCTAGTACCACTGGAAGCACACCCTGTCACTTTACTCTGGATCTAACCCCATATAATGCAATATTGAAGAATAACGGCAGTTCAGTTAGGACTATGTGGTACTTTAGTTTCACCAAAGTGGCCATAAGCAATACTCGAATGCATGACAAATGCAACTTAAATCTGCCAAAAATCCAAAATCCGTGGATACCAAAATGTTTTGCTTGATTCTTGTAGATCTCATCAACATCTATCCCAAAATATCTTTGGGTGATTTTTTTGTCCCCCCTCCCCCATGCGAGTTAAATTTCGGCCTAAAAATTCAAATTTCAGGAAGGGGTTAATTACACTATGTAACACAATTTTTGTTCCTGGGTAGTAAGTGTTATTTCCTAATTGCTTATGCCTCAAAAGTATAGAAAATGGCTATTATTCCCCACAAACTTTGCTTTTGTGACCAGGAGTGATATTTTGAAATTTACCTATTTCCAATGAGAAAATGGGCGAATTTGTGTCTTTTCATTCACATAGTCAGAAAAAAAACAACATATGAATCCAAATTAACATGTATTTATACTAAAGTAATACAAAAATGACTACAAAAGATTTAGAAGTGAGTAGTTTTTCGAGATTTACGATTATACTGTAAATCACTTTCACGAATCAGCCCCCAAATGTAGTCTCCCATCATGTTCTCGTTATACTGTCCTTGGTAGCGGCGTTCAAAATCCAGTATATCCTGGTGGAAGTGCTCGCCTTGCTCCTCCGAGTACGCTCCCATGTTCTCCTTGAATTTATCAAGATGAGCATCAAGGATATGGACTTTGAGGGACATCCTACAGCCCATTGTGCCGTAGTTCTTCACCAGAGTCTCAACCAGCTCCACATAGTTTTCGGCCTTGTGATTGCCCAGGAAGCCCCGAACCACTGCGACAAAGCTGTTCCAAGCCGCTTTCTCCTTACTAGTGAGCTTCTTGGGGAATTCATTGCACTCCAGGATCTTCTTTATCTGTGGTCCGACGAAGACACCGGCTTTGACCTTTGCCTCAGACAGCTTAGGGAAGAAGTCTTGAAGGTACTTGAAGGCAGCCGACTCCTTATCTAGAGCTCTGACAAATTGTTTCATAAGGCCCAATTTGATGTGCAGTGGTGGCATCAGCACCTTCCGGGGGTCCACCAGTGGCTCCCACTTGACGTTGTTCCTCCCCACAGAGAACTCGGTCCGCTGTGGCCAGTCCCGCCTGTGGTAGTGCGCCTTGGTGTCCCTGCTGTCCCAAAGGCAAAGATAGCAGGGAAACTTGGTAAAACCGCCTTGGAGACCCATCAGGAATGCCACCATTGCAGCCTCTTGATGCCATCTCAGAAAAATGCAGATATGTATCCACTTAGGCAGCTGGAACTAAACTGAACGGGTGGGCTTAAGCCCCCTGTATTTATACTACTATTTATATTACTGGAAAGTTCTAGAAAGTTATAGAAGTTACTCCAAGTTTACTCAGCACTGAATATCTGGAATGTTCTGGAAAATAGGTAAATTTCAAAATATCACTGTCCTGGTCACAAAAGCAAAGTTTGTGGGGAATAATAGCCATTTTCTATACTTTTGAGGCATAAGCAATTAGGAAATAACACTTACTACCCAGGAACCAAAAAAAAAAAAAAATTTGTTACACGGTGTTACCAGTGGGGGGACTTGAAACCAAAAGTGTTTCACAAAATTTGGAAGAGTGGTTGCTAATGTTCTTACAGTAATACTAACATTTTAGGACCTGCATCCCCTACAGGACAAAGGGTTGGGCTTGCCAAAAGAGTGTTAGGTGCTCCTAGTATTTTTTTTTTCTCGAACGCCCTATTCATTACGAGTCAAACAAGGTGCTAAACATGATGGTAGCATCTAAGTTGATTTTTCTGGTCAGGGTCTCTTTTTCACTTTAGGATGACCTTTGCCAGGTCACAGCTCAAAGAGGCAATTTAAAAAAAAAATAAATAGGGGTGAGTTGGCATGGAATGACCCACCCATAACCTCTGGATCAGCCATTCTCAACTCAAATACAGTGCCTCTTGAAACTGCATCATCAACATGCTACACGCCACGTTGACTGCACAGCTCGGGATCTGCAGTGGAAAAATCAAGCAGGCTCCTCCTAAGTCACACCGGGCTGGCTTGCCACGGCTCAGTTGTACAGTGGTAAACAGGTGAGAGATCAATCCAACCTGAGCTCTTACCTCAATTCATGTTTACTAATTTATACACACTATAATTTTCAGTATATTTTAAGTGCCGTAGTATCTCGTTCACATTTTAGGATGATAGGATGATGATGACCATGCACAGTTGGAGCACCCCACATTTGGCAGTGTATAATACAAGATTGCACAAAAAAGCTCTTAATAGCATGATACTGCATGCCCAGGCACTGCCAAGCATAAAAAACAGCCTGGGTGGTCTTGGGCACATCCATGCAAGTGCTAGCTCCGTTTTACAGACTGCAGAAATTCCTTGTATTGAAAGTACCCTTGTGGTTCTCAAACTGTGGTCAGCAGAGGTTGCCCACGGGGTCCCCAGAAAATTATCTTGTAAAAACAATGTAGGGCCTATTTAATGCTGTTGGTCAATGACAGCCATTGCGGGACGATATGCAATATATTTACTGTTGTTATTTAAACTGTACTTCTAAAGAATGCAGAAAGATTGCGCTTCCTGGTTAGGAGGCTTGGTGGTCCAGTGGTTACTGTTAGGAGCACACCTATTTTTTTGTAACTTTGACGGCCTTTTGGCAGCCTTTTTTAACTTTGACGGCCTTTTGTAAAAGTGTCAGCCTTTTTTAAAAATGACTGCCTTTTGGGGCTCCCGAGTGGCGCATCTAGTAAAGGCGCTCCGCGTGGAGTGCAGGATGCACCCTATAGCCTGAAGATCTCAGGTTCAATCTCAGAGTGCCGCCCCCCTAGGAAGCCAACCGTGACCGGGGGCTTCCTAGGGGGCGGCGCACAATTGGCCAAGCGCCGTCTGGGTAGGGAGGGCTTAGGTCGGCAGGGGAATCCACGGTTCACCGCGCACCAGCGACCCCTGTGGCCGATAGGGTGCCTGCAGTTCGGCAGTGGCACCATTAGATCTGTGTTGTCTGGCACTATAGGTCTGGTGGCCTTACTATGGATCCACAGTGCGAAAAATGACGGATCGGCAGGAGCACGTTTCGGAGGACGCATGTTTCAGCCTCCATTTCCAGAGTTGCAGCGGTGAACCGGGATACAAATAACAATTGGGCATTCCAAACTGGGGAGAAAAATGGGTTAAAAAAAGCCTTTTGACGGCCTTTTTTAACTTTGACGGCCTTTTGTAGAAGTGTCAGCCTTTTTTAAAAAGCAATACCCAGTAGAATGAAGTTCTTAAGGGGTTGTGTGTACAGATACACAATAAAAAGTGATATTTATAGGGTATACAGTTATACAGCGATACAGTTGTTTTGGCCATCTAAAGACAGGTACTGTATGGGAACCAAATAAGCTACACACTCGAGCTTCTGGATTCATTATCTGAATGTCCCACAGGTACTCTGTAGCAATCTCCTAGCACTTTCACAGCCTGTTTGAGACCCTGGCATAGATGGTCGATTGTGCACAGTACACTTACACATGTTCGTCTCTTTTTTGGTGTTAAAAATCAGTCTTTGCAGAAATCATTCCAGAAACACTCGGATCAGTTACAGATGCCAGAGAAATTTTAATGGACATTGCTGGTTCTGTTGCTGAAAAACACTTAAACTGCTTTTTTGTGCTTCTGGATTCATTATCTGCATGTAGCAATTTTCAGCCTCCTAGCACATCCGCTGCTTGTTTGACACCCTGTTGTACATGCCCGTTTGTGAATCTTTTTTTTTCTTCTTATAAATCAGTCTTTGCAGGAATCATTCCAGAAACACTGGGACCAGTTAGAAACTACCTGTCTAATAACATATACATTTAAATTGCGTTCTTAACCCTTTCTGTTGCTGAAAAACATTTTAAAAAAAAAACCCTACTATTTACAAGTAAAGCATAAGAGTGCATTTTCGTCCATCTAAGACAAGCTGCTCCATGGGAACCAAAAGAGTCAGACACTCGTGCTTCTTGATTCATTATGTTTCAGGCTCCTAGCTCACACGTTTGTTACTTAAGTAATTTAGGGTACAGTTGGAACAAAAACCAGGAGGGACATTGGCCCTCCATCACCAGGATTGGAGACCCCTGCTAGCAGGTTCATTGCTCCATATCACCAGATTTATATTGCGCCCTTTTTAATTCAAACACTTATTGTTTCTTGATAATTCTGCATTTGTTCTCCAGGCAGAATGTATGTATTTTATTAAACAAGCGGTGTGTAGTGTAGTGACTACATCTTCCTTACAGTGAGTGTAAAGTGATCAGTTTTGTTGAAGGAATGTATAGCTAGAAACACATTTCAGCTTGTTTCATCAATGTCAGATATCCATGATGTAATTAAGAAACTGAGTTGGTTTAACAATGTTAATTACAGCTTTAAAAGGCAGGTAGAGAGTAGCAAGCCCAATTATAAACAACCTGCCTTAAATTTTGTGTTTACCCACAGAGGAGTTTGCGATAAGAACGTGCTAAATAAAAAAATAAAATAAATTAAAAAAACAAGAAACTTGCTGTGTCCTCTACCAGCATCCCAAAGTGGGCACTGATAAGCAATGGAATGTCAATGTTTTCACACAAATGGAGGGTTCTGAAACTCCAGGAGCAATTAGAGAGCTGTGTATGCTACCAGCATACCACATTTCAAGACCTGGATGGTTTACCAAACCAGACAGACTGCCCTTTCCCACCCTTTTGAGGTTGACTGACCCAGAGTCTTAAACTTTTAACTCCTGACTACCCCTAGTTTTAAAAAGCTCTATTTAAATGAAAGATAATAACTTGGATTTATATAGCACCTTTCATCCCATAGGATACCAAAGCTCTTTACACGCGGCAGCTATTTACTTTGCCAGCACACTGACACAGCAGTGGGAGAAGTGAGGAATTGCTTAGCCAATTGAACTACAGGGGGAAATTTAGGTAGGCCAGATTGTAAGTGCCTGAATTGGAATTTAGCCATTATATCTGCATAGTGTAAATGTTTGAACATTATCTACAGCCTACAGTTTAAACTATCAGGAATAGATAAGGAATATTTTACCAATACAATAGTATTTATGTTAAGTTGTTGAAGGGCACTGCCCTCTTAAAACCCATAAGTGAAAGAGCTGATATAGGCCTTTATTGTATGTTTTTGCGTGTGATAGGTGAATAAAATATATTGAACTCTGCCATTCTATTAATTTTGAGGTCTGAGAAACCTTTAGGCATAACTATATTGTAGCAATCCTGGGGGGGAGGCGGGGGAGAGAATCAGGATATTGTAGGAGGGTGTGTGTTCGTGCAGGGTCTGCACGGTGGTGTGTGCGTGCGTGCAGGGGCTGCACGGTGGTGTGTGCGTGCGTGCAGGGGCTGCACGGTGGTGTGTGCGTGCGTGCGTGCAGGGGCTGCACGGTGGTGTGTGCGTGCGTGCGTGCGTGCAGGGGCTGCACGGTGGTGTGTGCGTGCGTGCGTGCAGGGGCTGCACGATGGCGCGTGCGTGCAGGGGCTGCACGGTGGGGTGTGTGTGTGCGTGCGTGCAGGGGCTGCACGGTGGTGTGTGCGTGCGTGCAGGGGCTGCACGGTGGTGTGTGTGCGTGCGTGGGTGGGTGGGTGCAGGGGCTGCACAGTGGCGCGTGCGTGCGTGCTTGCGTGCAGGGGCTGCACGGTGGTGTGTGTGTGCGTGCGTGCAGGGGCTGCACGGTGGTGTGTGCGTGCGTGCGTGCAGGGGCTGCACGGTGGTGTGTGTGTGTGCGTGCAGGGGCTGCACGGTGGTGTGTGTGCGTGCGTGGGTGGGTGCAGGGGCTGCACAGTGGTGCGTGCTTGCGTGCAGGGGCTGCACGGTGGTGTGTGTGTGCGTGCGTGCGTGCAGGGGCTGCACGGTGGTGTGTGCGTGCGTGCAGGGGCTGCACGGTGGTGTGTGCGTGCGTGCAGGAGCTGCACGGTGGTGTGTGTGCGTGCGTGGGTGGGTGCAGGGGCTGCACAGTGGCGCGTGCGTGCGTGCTTGCGTGCAGGGGCTGCACGGTGGTGTGTGCGTGCGTGCAGGGGCTGCACGGTGGTGTGTGCGTGCGTGCAGGGGCTGCACGGTGGTGTGTGTGCGTGCGTGGGTGGGTGCAGGGGCTGCACAGTGGCGCGTGCGTGCGTGCTTGCGTGCAGGGGCTGCACGGTGGTGTGTGTGTGCGTGCGTGCAGGGGCTGCACGGTGGTGTGTGCGTGCGTGCAGGGGCTGCACGGTGGTGTGTGCGTGCGTGCGTGCGTGCAGGGGCTGCACGGTGGTGCGTGCGTGCAGGGGCTGCACGGTGGTGTGTGCGTGCGTACGTGCAGGGGCTGCACGGTGGTGTGTGCGTGCGTGCGTGCGTGCAGGGGCTGCACGGTGGTGTGTGCGTGCGTGCGTGCAGGGGCTGCACGGTGGTGTGTGCTTGCGTGCGTGCGTGCGTGCGTGCAGGTGCTGCATGGTGGTGTGTGCTTGCGTGCAGGGGCTGCACGGTGGTGTGTGTGTGTGCGTGCGTGCAGGGCTGCACGGTGGTGTGTGTGCGTGCGTGCGTGCAGGGGCTGCACGGTGGTGTGTGCGTGCGTGCAGGGGCTGCACGGTGGTGTGTGTGTGTGCGTGCAGGGGCTGCACGGTGGTGTGTGTGTTTGCGTGCGTGCAGGGGCTGCACGGTGGTGTGTGTGTGTGCATGTGTGCGTGCATGCGTGCGTGCGTGCAGGGGCTGCACGGTGGCGCGTGCGTGCAGGGGCTGCACGGTGGTGTGTGCGTGCGTGCAGGGGCTGCACGGTGGTGTGTGTGTGTGCGTGCGTGGGTGGGTGGGTGCAGGGGCTGCACAGTGGCGCATGCGTGCGTGCTTGCGTGCAGGGGCTGCACGGTGGTGTGTGCGTGCGTGCAGGGGCTGCACGGTGGTGCGTGCGTGCGTGCAGGGGCTGCACAGTGGTGAGTGCATGCGTGCAGGGGCTGCATGTGGATGTGTGTGGAGGGGAATTGGAGTGCAGGTTTGGCGCAAAAGAGGGGGGGGAAGCAAAGGCATACAAGGGGGTGCAGGGCATGGATTAGGAAGTGCAGGGCAAAAGCAAAACTACTACAATCATTTATTTTCACTTTCGACTCCCAGTCCCCTTCCCTCACTTTGATTTTATTTTGTGATTATTTAATTATTGTAAAAATAAACTGCCTTCATCTACTTACGGCTGCAGTCTCATTTCAGTCCCAAAAAGAACCCCAAACCCTATAATATTGATGGACATTACATAAGCAATTGAGGTGTCCTTTTTTGGAATACCATGTTCCTTCTCAAAAATGTGTTTTAATATTAGCCTTTAATAAAGGAAAACAACTGCTTTAATTAATTTTCATGCAGTGCAATGTAGTTTCTTCATTGTAATAAGAAATACATTTTTTTTATTTACATTTTATTTCTGTTTCGTCAAAAAAAATAATGTTTTCTGGTGAGAGTAAAAAATACATTAACTTTGATTCATGTACTAAGGGTTACTCTTAAATTAATTCACGATCCAGTTTATGGTAAACTATGCATGTCGTCAGATGAGCAGAATATTCCAAAAACTGGGCTGAATTCGAAAATGCAAAGTAGCCCAGAATTTGGGATGTTATCTGAAAAGCAAAGCGGCCCAGAATTTGGGAAGTAAATGAAAACGGGGGCAGTCTATATGTAAAACTGTGATTACATTAGTGATAAACTAATGTACCCTGTTACAAAACTGTAATAGTATGGAAGATATATATTTGCTATTAAAATACATTGCGTAAACGATTATAGATATATGCTATTTGAAAGAAAAAAGTACACCAGCACAGAAAGCCAATTCGTGCATAACATGATAATTCATATAAAGTAATAACCCATAGTTTGTTATATAAGTACAGCAAAATACCACATTATATTTTAATTGAAAAGGTTGTGGAAAGCATCTCTCTCTCTCTCTCTCTCTCTCTCTCTCTCTCTCTCGCTGATCACAATGTTAAAAATGCCTGCAAGCTTTCCCACTCATGTGACGACATATTCATGTGACAGACAAGGACCAATCAAAACACGAGACTGTTATACGGTTCCATCCCAAAAACCAGGCCTGTGTCATACCTCGTATTATACCTTTCCCAATAGCTGAGAATTTGAAGATTATTAAAAGTATAACGTTTTCACTCTATGATGATATATAGCCTACGATTATCTAGTTTGAATGTAAAAAATATGTTTTAAAATGTACCCAAATTCATTTTTCAGAAATGTCTGTAAAAGTGTAATTTAATGATCTCCTATCTGTAAAAGTGGTAGCCACAACTCTCTGGAAGTAGGATCAGAAGAAATTGTATAAATACTGTATCTGGTTTTCATTTTACACCAAATTATTTGACGGGTGTGTAATGTGAAGAAGTTCGCCATCAGATAGATCTGTCAACTCATCAACATCTTCTGCAAATAAATTTCTTCTTTCGGGTCAGTAAGCATTCCTGGTTAGGTAAAGCAATTTAGTATGCTCTCCAGTAATGCTGCGCTTAAAATCATGTATATAGGGTAATCACCAAACCAAAGATACTGAAATGCTGCACCTCATAATAAAATGTATCTACCTGGTGCATGAAGTCTGATGTAGTTTGAATCTTTCAGGTATACTTATTATTTTTGTTTTGCCATGTGTCATGCACAAAAATTAGATAGGCTCAGTTTTGGCAAGTATGTTTGGACTGAGTTATTAAACTGCACACCCCAGATAAAGTATATAAAAACTGAAAGCCCCCCCCCCCCTCACACAAGAAAACAAAACAAAAAAATACCTAGTATTGTATACCTAGTTTGCACATCTGAATGATACATTACATAAAGCTTAATTTAAAAGATTAAATGTTATTGTTCTGATTTATTAATACTCATTAACACTGTTTTTAATTGAAAAGTCATTGCTGCAGAAAATGTATTTCTCTTAACGGATTTTAGGAAATTTTACTGCAGATTTCCGTGTGGACTAATCAAAATGGAACAAAAACGGTCCTATGGATTAGCGATAAAAGCTTCAGAGCAGGGAGCTGTCCTCGCAGGCTCAAATCTAGGCTGCTGGTTGACAACAAAAAACAGCCTTTTCTGAATAAATAAATAGTTATTAAGTTAAACTGTGTTGTTCCTTTTATGTGGCCAATAATTAGCTTTATATATGAATCCTAAGCAAATTTACAAAACATCCTACACTTTGGCCTTGACTTAAGCTTAGAGGCCTTGGTGCCCTCTACAAATGTATTGAACTGAAGGCCATTTTGGCCTAGCCCTTTTTGTTGCTAATTTAGAGCCCTGCAAATGCTTGTACTGAAAGCAGGTTTAATTTGTGCTGGGGCTTACATTATGAAAATCTCAAACAATGTTTTGCTCTCAAATAAGGCTGTAAATCTACATTTAAATTAATATATGTGTAAAGTGTTTAAATATCTGGTCATTCACTAGTTAAATGATTCATAACATCCATACTTAATAAAAGTACTCTTGTGACTCTTATTCCAATGTTAATAAACTTTATTTTGACTCACATTTTTTACTTTTAAGTTTAATACTGACATATATATGGACAGTACTGATGTGCACAATTTATACTCCAGCAGGCTGTTCCTAAGCTTACATGCAGAGCTTTAATCAGTGCATCTTGCAGGTTAGCCTTGACAGTATCGTAAAGTCAATGTATTCTACACATCACAGAGGGGCGGGAAGGCAGTTTGTAGGTCAGGTTCAATAAAAGACAGAAGTCCTTGTCCTTCCACAACAAAAACAGGTAAACAGTCTATCGCAATCATCTCTGCTACTAGATCAGACATTATCTGCCCTTACTGGATCACAAAAGCGATGGCGTGCAAATTGTGTTATCCTGGGCCGGCACGCTTAGTTCAGCGTTTCTCAAACTGGGGGTCCCGACCCAAAAGGGGGTCTCAAGGCTATTGTAGGGGGAGCGCGTGACCACAAAAAATACTGACATAACCTTAAGATTAGGGCTTCCGATTTTAACCGATAAAACACCCAATACAAAAATGCAAACACTGGAAATGGTTACTCAATTCATGTGAACTTCACCCCTTTTCCATGTACTACAGTACAAAAAAAATAAAACAAAACCACCTTTCCCAGTACAGCTGGGCAATGTCCCTCCTTTCTGACTTCTAACTATTATTGATTCGTGCCTAAGGTGCAGAGGAAGTAAAAATAAATGCATGCTGTCTAAGAATTTAGCATTTTCAGTTCGGCATAATTAAGGCTACGGTTTTGTCATGGAGATCACAGAAATCTTGAATTTGAAAAATTGATTTAAAACACTTTTGATTAGGTGCTTCCTTTACAAAATGCAGTATGTCTTGTACTGAAAACACAAATCTGCGAGTATCTGTAAATTGTTTGGTTGTGTATGCACACAGAATTTATGTGTAGCTATGTAGTTCAGAGAATGAAATAGAAGCAAGCATGTAAATTGACTATTGTATATTGTACCTCTATACAAGATGATAATAAAAAATCAAGAGACACTGTTAGTACATCTGTCCTCTCAACCAACAGAGAACACAAAACGGAGAATTTCAAACATTATTCAGAGAGATGTGGGTATGTGACAGCGAGAGATATTTTAGGTGTTTTAGAATGACAAATGAAAGGTTTGACGATCTGTCATGCTGCAAGCTTGTAGATTACATACTTCCAACTTCTCGCACAGGGTCAGAGAACCTCGACTCCAACCAGAAATTATGACAGAGTCTGAAGTATGCACTGTACTCTACAGCAACATTTAAACTGGTCAGTAGTCAAAAGCAATAGTCTTTATATTATTGGTTTTGGAAAGCTCTTGTGTATGTTGATGTAGCTAAAACTACATTTGGTGAACTTTCCGTGAATTATTGTTTTGTTGCTGCACCTTGACCATGAAATGTACTACAAATGAACGTGCCAACATCGTAGCCTTAGGCATAATAATAGGGGCAGCAGTGTGGAGTAGTGGTTAGGGCTCTGGACTCTTGACCAGAGGGTTGTGGGTTCAATACCCAGTGGAGGACACTGCTGTTGTACCCTTGAGCAAGGTACTTTACCTAGATTGCTCCAGTAAAAACCCAACTGTATAAATGGGTAATTGTATGTAAAAATAATGTGATATCTGTATAATGTGAAATAATGTATAATGTGATATCTTGTAACAATTGTAAGTCGCCCTGGATAAGGGCGTCTGCTAAGAAATAAATAATAATAATAATAATAATAATAATAATATAATGCACAGACGTCATCCATTCTGCAAGTTTGTGCGTGCGCTAAGATAGAGACAGTCCACTGCCATGGACATTTGTCATTCCCATTTTTGGTACAAGGCAGCTGTTTGATGTGGGAGCAGAGGCACAGTGTTGCTCTGCGGCTGCTCATGCTGCGGGCTGTAATAGCATGAGACGCATCTCGACACAGGCAAAGATGAGTGAGCAAGCCCGGGCAGAGGTGGATTGGTCTGTAGCTGGAGAATATATCCAGAGGCCAATAAATAAACGTGAAGTCTACTTTCTATATGATGTGGAATATGTGATTGTAAACTTGGATCACTAGTACAATACTCTTTCAAATAAATACTGTGCAGCAGAATACAGTAACCCCAGTTTCATGCAACAGTTGAGATGGTGACCAAACTTGCGTGAGTACTGTTGTGTAGAAATGTAGCTTAAAATGAATACTTACATTCAAGAAATTTAGAACATGAACAACGAAAAACAAAAATAAAAATACACCTAAGGCTTGCATGTTGGGTACGTGCCATTAACAAAATGCCCTGGAAACTTAAAATAAAGAAAATAATTTTAACAAAGTGCTGTAATGCAGCAAAAAGCTCAATAATTAAACAAAAAAAGGAAGTGAAAAGGTTACCGAACCAAGCTGAAAAAAGTTTTATCTTTGTGAACTCCAATAAACCAATGTTATCTTAAGTCACATCAAATCGTAGGGTGCCTAAATAAAGTTTTGGAGTCAAACAGATTTTTTCAATCTGTTGCATCTTCTTTAGCAGCTGCAACCATCTCAGATATAATAGATTCAGTTACATTATTTACTGTCAGCAGACTAGTTAGATAATGAGCTGACAATATAAATGGCAGATCAGGTTGACAAGCAACAAATAGAAAATGTAAGTTCTGCTACATATTTTTAGTTTGTCTGTGATGTTGCACAACTACGGCTGCAACAAAGGATACATTTTGACCTTCGAAGGTTCGGAACACATTACCGAAGGAAGGTTCGACCCTTCAATGGTACTCATTTGCATAATTTATTGGTGACGTCACCACAGCTACTTGTTTATATTTGATTGAAAATCCTATTTTACAGGTCATCCATATAAATGGAATAAAACATTCACATGTAGTTTAAAAATACGTTATATAGAACAGTAATCATGTTTTTATAATTTAAATAAAAACACATGTTGTTTATTTACATGTAATTGAGCCTGCTTGCTATCTATACAGTAAGCTTGCATTGCACCAGCACCAACTGCAGCAGACAAAGCTTTATTTAACAGTCACAGTTCCAAGCAGATTATCAGTCACACTTTACTACTATTAAATAAATAATAATAATAATAATAATAATAATAATAATAATAATATGAATTTACGCTTGTCAAGTGACCCCAGAGATTGGTTATGCCTCCATGATACGAGTCGCTTGCACAGTTTGCATAAAACTTTTTTTTTTTTTGGTCGTCTGGGCATTAAACAAAAAAATCCCAAATAGCAGAGGGGTTTTGAGACATTTCTTTAAATACAGTTTACGCCATACAGCGCTTTGCTGTCTGGATAACACGAGCTGGAGCGGGGAGGGGCGGACAGTGCTCAGTTTTCGAAAATTAAAATGATTTGTGTTATCGTATATTTTGTATGTTTCAAACATATTCTATCATTGCACTTCTCTTACACTGTCTTGTAAACTAGGTATTCAGTACATATTTTACTGAAGCAATACAGCCTCTAGAGGTACGAGCCCACTGCTTTGGATACTATACCCTGCTCCAGATGTACGTAATGTATAACGAGTTGGTAGCGGATTATATAACAACTTTTCTTTACGCAAATCAAATGATCGAATTTTGCATGTGAGTGACATGTAATGTGTGATTTATAGTATTCACACATTGTCAAACAGTTTCTGTTAATAGGAAGAAGAAAAGAAAAAAAAAAAAACACAGTGCGTGAACCCATCTGACGAACCTTCGAAGGTTTAAAACACTCTTCGAACCCCTGGCTAGCGAATGAACCTTCGAACACAGCCCTATGCACAACTATGTACTCTCAGGCGATATATGTGGCAACTTAGTACGAGAAGAAATGCTTGCAATTCTGCCAATGAAATCAAGCAAGAGGCAAAGACATACTTAAAGCTGTGCTGGATTTTGTTAGTGAGAAGCAGATCCAGTTAGGAAAGCTTGTTTCAGTGTGTACTGAGGGTGCAGCAAGCATGATGGGGAAACAAAAAGGATGTGTTGCTCAGAACAACAGAAACGTCCCATTTTAAGCTTTCACTGTATTACGCAAAATTCACCCCTTCCTCACCGACTACTCCGCACAGCTCCTAGTTCAGGCCCTGGTACTGTCCCGCCTTGACTGCTGCAACTCCCTCCTGGCCGGCCTTCCTGCCTCTGCTACCCGTCCGCTCCAGCTCATCCAAAACTCTGCTGCCTTGTCTATTCCCTTCCTTGTTTCTCCCACAATACACTGCTGCTCCACTCTCTGCACTGGCTACCCATCGCTGCTCGCATCCAATTCAAAACTCTTGTACCCCCCTATCATTTCTCCCTACACCCCCCCGCCTCCAGAGCCCACTCTTTCTCCACCCTTGCCCCTCAGTGGTAAAATGACCTACCCATGGACGTAAGGACTGCTCAGTCCATGACCACCTTCCGGCGCCTCCTCAAGATATATCTGTTCAGACAGCATCTGTAAACCTCACAACTCTCAACCATTCTGGACAATATGGCACCCAATTGTACCAGTACTTGCATCAGCTTGTACTTGCACTAAACTGCTCGCATTCAACTACTGCTCCTAATTATAACTACTCACATTTGATTTTACTCTTATAGGTAACCACTCACGTTTTTGTAATTGCTCATGTTTTAAATCATTCTCATCCATTTATCATACTTACTACATGTTCTTACTGGAATTTACTCATATAAGTAAATATTTACTATAAGTTTTAACTGCTCTTAGTCAAACTCGCTCTTACTTATAATTGACTGTATACTTTATTTTGCTCTTACTTGAATCTGATCTTATTGTACTTTCATAACTGCTCTTATCTGTATTATGATATTCTGTAATGTGATATTTTATAATGCAATACTTTGCACTGTGATACATAGTAACAACTGTAAGTCACCCTGGATAAGTAATAAATAATAATTGTATTATTATATTATTATAATTATTATTATTATTATTATTATTATTATTAATTACACACCAGGAAGCACTTTGTCCCCAGTCCTGTGTTGTAGAACTTTGTGATGTTATGGCATTGGTAGTACGTATTGTCAATCTTGCTCGAGCCCTCAATCACCGTCAATTCCAGTCACTGCTGGAAGAAGTGGAGTGAGAGTATCCAGGACTTCTGACGCACAACAATGTACGTTGGCTGTCCCCATGGCAAAGTTTTAGCTTGCTTTGCTGCCTGCTTAAAAGAACTAAAGACATTCCTAGAAATAAAAGGTGTTACACATCGTTGAACTTTCAGATTGTGACTGGCTTCTCAAGTTTTATTATCTTGTGGGCATTACAGGTAATTTGAATCAACTTCATGTTAAATTTCAAAGGGCAAGGAAACACCGCTCTGTCTCCAGCAGGCAGTATTTGCATTTGAATCCAAACTGAATCTTTTCAGAGATACAGAGACTGGCAGACTGACTCACTTTCAGATGTTACGAATGTTTTGAGATTCATGCATGGTAGACGATCCTCGCAACAATCTAGATCTGCAGCAGCGTGTGGCATTTACATCTGATCTGCTAATGTCGTTCAAGTCTCATTTTGTGGACTTTCACTGACACAGCACTTTGTCCAAGTTTACGATTCATTCCTATGAATCTTGTGTGGAAGCACTAGATTTGACGGTGATTGCTGGCTTCTCAATCGGAGATTTGGAGCTGGAAGTTGCCGACTTCAAGGAGTCAGACATTTGGGTTGAAAAGTTTCATACTCTAAATTAAAATCTGGAAATCCTTGCTCGGCAACACGCAGAAGTAGCAAAACTGCACAAAAAATTGGAGCGTAAAGATAGCCTCATTCTGCAAACTTGGAATGAACTTCCACTTACATACGGCATGATGTAACTATTTGTGCTCAAGATTAGCATAAGAAAGCCTGAATGCTTGCATGAAGCTAAACTTGACCAGCTATGAACCGGAGAAATGAGCAAAATGATGCAGCAGCAGGTCAAAGTACATAAATTGTGCTTATGATTGGCACTGTAGTACACTTGCTCTCAATTTCATTTGGCTCTCTTGCACAAAAAGGTTGCAGACCCCTGTCCTGAGAGAACACTTCACCTAAGAGAACACCTTTGTGGTGAAACAGATTCTTCCCATTGTAAATGCTCTGCCTAAAGGAACAGGAACTTCGCCTAAAAGAACACATTGATACAGTATTGTTTTGTAACCTGATAACACATCATCATCAAACTTAAACTCAAATGGTTTATTCAATATTTTCAAATGAGACTTGTCACTGCAAGTGTCTTGAGGCACACTGATTGGTTTATTCAATATTTCCAGAAGCGCTATCATATCATTTCCTCGTTTTGTATTCCGAGTTCGAGTGCATCTCTTCGCTACAAAATGGCATGTAAACAAATGACAAACTGCGCCGCTGTTTCTCTTGCTACAAAAAGTTGGAAATTGCTCAAGCTCCTGAAAACTGGTGAGTTCCTTCACCATTCTGTTAAATAATGTTGTGCATGTCTTGAATATTGCTCCTGTACAGGTATTCGTAATTAATCTAGAGCTGCTGCTGTATTTAACATGTGTAGGGGTGCTGTGTTAATTTAGTTTGACAGTTAGTTTGTCTGTTACTTTATTATTCTAGTTTATTAACATACACTTGCCTATTGCTTTTCTCTTATTCTATTCATTTCATATGTTTATGCACGTGCGTCATGACAAGCAATACATATTTATTTATTTATTGATTCATATTGTGTCTGGTGGTCAACTGCGTCTTAAAGAACACTTTGGTTATGAGAACACTCCACTTGCTTCCCGAGGGGTGTTCTCTTAGCCGGAGACGGCTGTACTGGCACAACATTCGGAAGAGTAAAGCTGAAGAGACTTTAGAAGCTGTATCAAATCTATTATAGTAATATATCTGGTTACATGCTTTATTTATTCATTCATTATATGTATATATTACACACACACGCACGCACGCACAGTATATATATAAATATATATATATATATATATATATATATTATTATTTATTTATTTATTTTTTTAACAGGTTTAAAAATAAAATAACCACACACCACACAGATGTGGATGACTATTTCAATGACCTTTACTTTCGTCCCAAGTAGGCATAATTGTTAGGCTACTTAATTGTCATCAAACCATTTTGATTTAAGATGGAAAAAAATGAAATCTCCATATAGCCCAGATTCTGATAGCAAGTCTCATCACAATTGGTCAAACTGTTGGTGTGACAGATATACAATTTTCACACAGAAATGCAGCTGCTGTGCCATCTCTGAAACGTTTTAACGAGTGTGTAAAATACCCTTTCACACAGCATGAAATTGTGCAATCTATGCCGGTGTAATACCGTCATAACCCTTTCACACAGCCAAAGAGATCGCGCGAGTACAACTTTCACACCTGTCAATCAACAGACTGTTCTCATGCAATCTGGAACACTGACAAGACCCAACACATGCACGCAGCGCTTAATTTATAGAGGTGCCGGGGAGCAAGCAACGACAATAATACCGACCCTAAGAAGCGCATATTCAAAATCATAACATGTTTATTTGAAAGTATTGTACGTACTTGTGTTAGATGTTTACAATCACGTATTCTACACTATATAATTAAAAGGCAACCGCAGGACAAATAACTAAATTAAAAAAAACCTGTATACATGTTTTGTTATGGTTTTGCATTTAAATAGTTTAAAATACAAACAAATTAAAAGGCATTCAGAGGCACTCCAGAAGGACGACATTGATGAAAAAACGCACCCCAACACGAACATTGGTTTGACCCACGGTTTGCACTATTATCAGCGAAGTGTATGCAACAGAAGCCGCTGGTAGATTACAAAAAAGATTAATTAAACTTAGGCTAGGTAGTTGTTAACTCAGTATGTTTTAATTCTCTTAATTAAATTATATTCATTGAAAAAGGTAAGAGAACCAGATCGTTATTAATTTTATTGTTTTGGTTTAATATAATATAGCAGGCTAATGTTCCTATTGAAGTAGGCTACAATACATTTTTTTAATTAAAAAGTTGCTGTTCTTTGTTGAAATTAATGTTGAGCTTTCATATTTTGTTGTGCAAGTAGTGTAAAAAGTTGCTTGTATCGTTCATGATGTTTTTCAAATCAAGGAAGCATATTTGTGTATAAAAAACGACAATAGAGTTGCAGCCAGTGTCATCTTACTTAAAGGCACTCAAGCTGAAATTGTAAAGTAATTTAAAGTAGGCTACAAACATGGCAGCGGACTGTCTCTCTTTAGCGCGCATGCAAGAACTTGCAGACTTAATAAAACTGTGTTGAGATTTTAAAAAGAAAGCATTTTATGAGATTTTTAACTAGTGGTACCGGCGCTATGACTCTGCACACCCAGAGGTTCCGGGGTTGTGTCTCGGCACAAATTAAGCACTGCATGCACGCCCCTTACCTACCTACGCTATAGTGACGTGCCATGTTGACTTTGAAGCCACACCCACTATAGCGCTTCAGTGGCTGTTAGCCCCAAACACAGACAATTATGACTGTTCAGTGCCGTCTCTGAACCACCTCTCGAGGTGGTTCAGAGACAGCATAAAATATGACGGTTCTGTGGCGGTATAGGCAATTCACACAGACCTAGAAACCGCTTCAGTGGCGGTTCTGAACCGACAATAACTCCTCTGTGTGAAAGCACCTATAGACAGATAAACAACCTAATATGACACATTATGTAACATGCGCTAAAGAAATTTTTAACAAGTTTTGTGACAATGGGGCAAGCAGTTCTCTACGCAAAATTATGAAGTCTGATACTGCAAGTAAGTATGTACGTCCACCTCCTGATTAGATTTTTAAAATTCTGAGCTTCATGGTCTTCTACCATAGTGGTGGGTTTGTATTGGCTTTTTCTAGATGCAATTCTGATGAAAAGATTATGATTGCACTAGAAGCAAACATGGCCAGTGCAGGAGTCATACTGTTATGCTGGATTAGGCTACATTGGGAAATGCAGCCTGGGTACAGGGAAGTGTCGATGAGACATTAGACATTTATCGTCTTTCTGAGACTACAGCTCTTTGCAACACTATGATGAACACAGATAAATCTGACAAAAAGAGATCATTTGTGAGCCAAACTGAATGGAAATTTAGAGCAAGTGGTCTGAAAAAAGAAATAATATACAAAAATAAAAGCTAGCACAAATACACCATTCCTTTAAAAAAAAAAAACTAAGTAAATAAAAGTGAGGTCTCAAGTCTGAAAGTGCCTCTGCATAAATGCACTCAGTTTCCTTAAATTTATCACATCAGATTTGCACCGTCTTATCTGAAACCTAGAGAAATGTACTATTTTGACAAGAGGCTGGGTCAGTATTGTGTTTTTCTTCATTAGTTTAACATTATATCTCCTAAGAAACAGGCATTTAAACCACAAATAAATCTATTTTTTAACATGGACTACCACAGCTGTAAATACAAAATGAGCTATTTGTATCCTGAAAAGTAGACAGTTGATCACCACGGCCTCCACCATGCACAAATAAAAGGAAAAGTGGGAGATATGTACAGGAATTAATATTCCAATATTATGACATTGATGAACCTGTGGTACAAAATGTCATAACCAGGCTTTATCACAACCGGATGAGCCTTTACGATATGAAAAAGCAACTCTGGGACATACACAGTATGTATTATATAAACAGGCTTGTATGTGTACACTTTATACCCACAGAACTGGTATTTCCCCTAGATAATTGTTGTTTCAGTAATTACGGTGTCCCAAACCGAAAAGGTGAGCTTTTAACAAAGGAAAAAAAAAAATTCTACCAATCACTTCTTCCAATGTTATTCAGCTGAAACGACTCTGTCATTGCATTCAAGAGATGGCAGTTATGACCTGTATAACAGTAATATTGTACTGGACATCTCAATTATAATGAGAAAAAGCAGCATGGGTATAGAGAACAGTGAAATATCACGGAACATCACACATACAATAAGTGGTGAATAGGGCCAAATAAGGCAGATATTCAGAATAGTAAAAAACAGACACTGCAAACCAATCAACCACAAATGCTGGTTAACAGAATGATATTATATAGGCCATTAAAACTACACTGCTCCTATTACAGTAGTAAGCAAATATATTATAAGTAAAGTTTGAGAATAAGAACATCCTTATAAAATGGTGTTACTTCTTCTCTAAGCTTAAACATTTTCACTTTTTTTGTCTGTGTTTAGTTACAGTGACAGCATGGGGGTGTTACATAGATTTTATTTTGATATAATTTCTCCTTTGGACATAAAAGCTACAGGCGTTTATTTGAAACTTGACATGTGGAATTTAAATTACTGCATATTTAGACACCTGATAAGCACAACAATATTTAGGATATTTAACAGGAAACCATGCGGCGACTCACACAGTCACAGATACACTCACTATGAAAGTACACATTTTAATACATGGTAGTCCAGCTGGTGGCTACACAGACGTAGAAAAAAACAATAATACTTGAAACGCGGTCGATGAGACTCAAGATGAATAATAGATATATTGTAATATCATTACACCGATATATTTTGCACGTTCTATCTAAAATCTCGAAGCCAACACACAGCAACATTGTTCTAGTCTTAACCACAAACACACACTGCATTTAAATGTTCTCGGTTTAGAGAAGACCAGTTTAATCTCCATTTCACGGCATTTCTGATAAACTATACTTGGGGTAAAAAGTTAACCATTTTCTTCCTGCTAAAGCAAATAACTTGCTTCCTCCTTTCTTAAAACTTAGCTGAAAATATAACTGTTTTGCGTGTTAGTCTCAATACATCTTTGCACGTCTTAAAGCTTGAACCCCCCCCATCATATGTGGCGTTAACTACACACTCAACTCCCCTCCCCACAAACTTTCTAAGCCTGAAGGGTTAAATGGTAGTGGGCTCAATAGAATTCAAGGAACTATCCCAGCCTAAATTAAAAATCTGTTTGCCGACTAGTGCAGCACTACGGGGTCCCCGAAACATTTTGGGTTGTGTAACCGCAGATCCTCACTGCACGACCCATCAGAGGATAGTAACGACGCTTGCACCAGTCCCCCGGATCCCTATAATTTGCACTTTGAGAAAAAAAAAAAAAAAAGATGACCCCATAACTGCAGGGCCCGGCGTCGCCATACACACACAGCACCACTAAGCACTATACAGACACATACAACAGCATGCACATACCACCAAAAAACAAGCCAAAAAAATAACAATGTGATTCGAACATAACCCGGACAACCACTAACATCTCCTAAATGCTCAAGACAATTACTGTTAGAGTTTGTACAACTAACCTGTTTGAGAGCATAACAGGCTGCTTGATCTGAGGCTGAATCCGAGTTAAATCCACTTTCGGTAAAACAAAGAGGCGAAAATGTCCGGACAAAACCGAGCAACTGAGCATGCGCGCGCGAAAGAGAGAGAGAGAGAGAGAGAGAGAGAGAGAGAGAGAGAGAGAGAGAGAGAGAGAGAGAGAGAGAGAGAGAGAGGAGAGGGGGGGGGGTGAAGACGGGTTATTCTGTAGCACTTGGCAAGTTTCACGATATTGTGCTCTGTTACAATAACACCCTAGACTATACCTGTACCGTAGTAACTGCAAACACCTACGTGTTTTATAACACAGTACTTATTTGAAATAATGGGGGGTTTTCACTGCCATTCCAGTGTAGAAATAGTTACAATTGCAATATACTTAAAAATAAAAGCGTGAAGGAAACATGAATCCTGACGATTTCACTATTTGGGTGAGGAGTATCTTGTGATCTTGTGATCACCAAGAGAACGGTTAATTGGGGAGGGTATCGTAATAAAGTTTCTTAGTATTATATCTATAGTTTGAACCAAAGTGAAAATTGGGGACTGTGACGGTAAATGGTGTCAAGCCCCAGAAAGTTGCATTTTTTACAGACATTATTATTATTTATTTCTTAGCAGACACCCTTATCCAGGGCGACACAATTGTTACAAGATTTCACGTTATTTTTTTTTTTTTACATACAATTACCCATTTATACAGTTGGGTTTTTACTGGAGCAATCTAGGTAAAGTACCTTGCTCAAGGGTACAGCAGCTGCGTCCCCCACATGGGATTGAACCACGACCCTCCAGTCAAGAGTCCAGAGCCCTAACCACTACTCCACACTGCTGCCCTATAGATTGTTCAAGTGCAGAGGTTGTGTAAATAATGCCACCCCCTCCCTACAATGGGGCTAACAACTTTTTAAGTAATTAAGTGCTATTGTGATTAGAGAACTAGATTAGTCCTATATTTAAAGTCTGGCTTTCTTGAAACCAGGATACAGGGGATACATAGTTAAAAACGTGCTGATAATAACCAAACCATTATCCTGTTTGATGGAAAATAAGCCCAGTATTGCCAAATTACATTGTAGATGGGATTTATCAAAAATGTGCATTTACTGTACAATGCCATTTTGCTGTTTTATTTACAAAAAAAAAAATGTTACATGTTAGTTTGTACACTTTAAAGTGGCTTGGTGGTCCAGTGGTTAGAGAAAGGGGCTTGTTATTTGGAGGTTCCTGGTTCAATCTCAGCTCAGCCATTGACTCACTATGTGTGACCTTAAGCAAGTCACTTAACCTCTTTGTGCTCTGTCCTTCAGATGAGATGTAAAACAAACAAGGTCCTATTGTAAGTGACTCTGCAGCAGCAGCAGTTGTTAATGCATTGTTCACCCCTAGTCTCTGTAAGTTGTTTTGGATAAAACTGTCTGCTAAATTACAATAATAATTATTGATCCAATGCTTTAGTCATCTTTGGGAAAATTCCAACACTACCTAATTTTGGGTATGATTGGTAATCATAATAAACAAGACAATTATTTAAACACACACACACCACTTAGTTAAAGGAACATCCATAGAATTTGCCACTCTGCTTTTTTATTTATTTTTCATTCATTCTTGTGAAAAGTAGGGCAGGTTGGTAAGATTTCTTTAGAACAGATTAAATTTAAAATGGGGGACAGAGGGCAAATTAACAAAAACAGGTGAGGGAGCACCTTTTAAAACATAAATACGCTCATGTAATTGTCATACACTATATACTACACAAGATAACAGGTTAAACTTTTTTCTTAGCTATTATAGACAAAGGAATTTGTTCTGCCTAGGGTCCTGTGTACAGAAAGCACCTTTCAAATAAAACAATAAACTAATATAATGCAAGTTTTAAAATCACATGCAATGTATGATATAACACAGAGAGGAGTATTCACGTCAGACGTACAATGCATTTCATCAATCTGCCTGTCTGGTGAATCTGCATGAGAGACTCGTTTAGTACAGGAAGGCAGAAACATCCTCTCAAGTTATAGATCTCTGGGCATAGGATGTCCACATCCCTTACGGGGAACTCTGGCCACCCCAGTGTATAGGAAATAGCTGAGCGTAGGTCAGAGGCCCGTACTGACCAGCTTAGCGGCAGTGGGGGCACTGCGTAAGCAGCACTTTTGTTTTGTAGTTTTATTACTGTGTTTTATGTTCCCTTTTTCTTTCGCCTTTTGTTTTCATTATTATTTTTGAGCACTTGTATGTGCACTGGACTGTATACCAGTATTGGTAACACCGTGGTCCTGTTTACTGTTGCCAGTATTCAGGCCACAAACAACAGCGCCCTCTGCAGGTAAAAATAAATCAGTGCGCCTGAGCGGCATTACAAATAAAACCTTCTGTCTCCCGTGTGTGTCAGTGGGATTCACTGGCACTCCCCACACAAAGCAGTGCAAGAGCAAAGAGGCAGAATGGACCCGCAGCAATTCACCGCTATGATGGATCTCCTGCGCCAAACCCTGACGGAGGTAGGGCAGGGAAGTGTAACAGCTGCTGCGCCCGACCCAATGCTACAGCGGCCAACAAAAATGACGGCAGAGGATTGGCCGGGCGCATACCTGGAGGTGTTCGAGGCTATGGCGATCTCTGCTTGGCTCCGGGACCACGCTTTTGGGGCAGTACCAGGCAACAGAACTAGCCCTACTCCAGCATCATCCCCTCTACTAGCCCCAGGGAGGGCGAAGGAACTGGGGAGAGGGGTAGCCAGGTCTTTGGACAGAGTGTGGCGGTGGGAGCTCCCGGCCCGAGAACCGGGGCGGAATGGGGTCACCCACGGGCTGCTGCGGTGTTGGACCGGGGTCTCACGCGGCCACCCTACCGTCAAGCCCCTTTGATGGCTCCTGTGTCTCAACCTCCTGCTGAAGCTTCCTGGCGAGAAACCAGTTCACTGATGTGTGGAGAAGCTGGGAGGTGAGCCACATCGACCGGGATTGCCCCACTATGGGATGTGATGTCATTCGACCAGCTAACACATTCCATCAGTCACTCCAGAAGACAGGTTTTGTGATTCCTATGTCAGCGGATGATACACAAACCCAGGCTCTCTTAGATTCAGGGTGTAGTCAGTCCCTAATACAGGAGTGCTTAATCTCACCGGGGCATAAGCAAATAACGGGACAGGTACATATTAAATGTATTCATGGGGATGTGCGCACTTATCCCCAAAAATATGTGAATTTGAATATTGGCCAGCAGGTGACGAGAGTGCAGTTGGGTTTGTGTATTCAATTGCCAGTGCCTGTAGTTCTGGAACGGGACTGCGAGCAGTTTAAAGATTGGTTGGCTGCTGTGACGGCCCGGTCCTCCCTATTGGCTAAGAAAGAGGAAGTAATTGAAGAGATCTTCCCCTTTCGTGACCTGGCGTGGTATTGCCATAGATTTAGACCCCACAAAACTAAACGGGAACACCGGGCCGCTAAGAATGAGCTTGTTCCCATGACTTCCGACTTGAGCAAGGGCGTGACGACGTGCTGGGCAGGCTCTTTGACCAAGCAGCTGTGGTTAACACCTACCCTCACTACCCTCACTTTGAAATTAATCGAGACCTTTTGTACCGTGTTGAAAAATTACCCCAGACGGGGGAAGTGCGTCACCAGTTGCTCATTCCTCAGCCTTTTAAGGAGGATTTGCTTGCTCACGCTATTCCCCTGTCTGGTCATTTGGGAAGGGACAAGACCAAAGCGAGGCTCGTGAAATGGTTCTATTGGCTGGGGCTGGATGGTTTTTGCGAACGCTGTGGGGAATGTCAGAAAGCTAGCCCTAGAGCCGTCCCATGAGCTCCACTGGTGCTGTTGCCCCTAGTGGAAGCTCTGTTTGAGCGTATTGGAATAGATATAGTGGGACCACTAGAAAGGAGTGTGGCAGGATACACACACCTATTGGTCATTTTGGATTACGCTACGCGTTATCTAGAGGCCATTCCTCTCTGATCTACGTCTGCTAAGTCTGTTACCAACAAGCTTGTGAAGGTTTTCTCCCGGGTGGGGATCCCCAGGGAAATACTGACCGACCAAGGCGCCAACTTTATGTCTTGGCTAGTGCGCGGAACATGTAAACTTTTGGGGATTAAGACGATTAGGACCTTGGTCTTTCACTCCCAGACTGATGCTCTTGTGGAGCGTTTTAATAAGACCCTCAAAAACATGTTGCATAGATTTATTGACAGTGACGTGCGCTAGTGGGACCAGCTGATTCCTCCCCTTCTCTTTGCTATCAGAGAGGTACCTCAGGCTTCTACGGGGTTTTCACCATTTGAGCTGCTGTATGGGCAGGGACCCCGGGATGTGCTCGATCTGGTCAGAGAGATGTGGGAGGAGCAGCAGGACAATTCGACCAATACTCTTCGCTATGTGTTGGACCTGCGCAAACATCTTGAGTCTGAAGGAAAATGGGCGCATGACAATTTGCAGCAGGCTCAGCACAGACAGGAGACCCAATATAACAGGGGGGCCTGGTTATGCACGTTTCAGTCGAGGGATAAAGTGCTTCTATCGTTACCCAGCTCTGAGTCTAAACTTCTGGCGAAGTGGCAAGGACCTTTTGCGGTTACACGCCGGGTTGGGACGGTGGATTATGAGATCTGCCAGCCAGAGTGACGGAGAGAAAAGCACATTTATCATGTAAACCTCTTGAAGCCCTGGTTGCAACAGGAGGCTTTGTTAGTGGTGCAAGCAGATGACATCACAGACCTGGGACCGGATCTTTCTGTGTTGGCGAAAAAGGGGTCGGTAAAGATTACAGATAATCTGACACCAACACAGAAATGTCAGGCTCGGGCGCTGGTGGCGGAGTTACCTGATGTGTTTTTTCCTGTCCCGGGGCAGACTCGAGTAGCCCACCATCACATTGAGATTGAGCCGGGGGCGCTAGTTCTCCAGAGGCCGTACTGCATACCTGAGCGCAAAAGGCAGGTAATAAAGGTGGAGATTGAAGAGATGCTCAGACTGTGTGTAATAGAGGAGTCCCAAAGTGACTGGAACAGTCCAATTGTTTTAGTGGATATGCCAGACAGGTCAACTCGATTTTGCATTGACTTCAAGCGAGTTAATGAAAAATCGAAGTTTGACGCTTATCCCATGCCCCGGGTAGATGAGTTGCTGGAGCGTCTAGGCATTTAACGAAGGGGTACTGGCAGATACCCCTGACCCCGGAATCCAGAGAGAGGACGGTGTTTTTGACTCTATTTGGGTTGTACCAATTTAGGACCATGCCCTTTGGGTTGCACGAAGCACCAGCCACTTTCCAGCGGATGATGGATCGCATTTTGCGGCCCCATCAGAAGTATGCCGCTGCTTACATAGATGACATGGTTATCCACAGTGCCGACTGGCCGAGTCATCTGGGTAAGGTAGCGGCGGTGCTGCAATCCTTGCGGGAGGCTGGGCTCACTACTAACCCAAAGAACCACAAAGAAACCACAAAGAAATGTGCCATTGGGAAGAGTGAGTCAGAGTATTTGGGGTATCGAGTAGGGAGCGGCCAGATCAGACCACTGATTGCTAAGGTGAAAGCCTTGGCTGACTGGCCGGTCCCTACGACCAAAACCCAGGTGCGCTCTTTCTTGGGACTAGCTGGCTATTACAGGAAGTTCATCCCGAGCTTCGCCACGCTCACTGCTCCCTTGACAGACCTCACCCGGACCTCAACAAGTACGGTTCAGTGGAGGGAGCCATGCCAGAGAGCCTTTCTCACTTTGAAGCGAAGGCTGTGTAGCAAGCCAGTGGTATACAGTCCTGATTTCAGTAGGAGGTTCACCCTGCAGACGGATGCGTCAGAGACAGGTCTTGGGGCAGTGTTGTCTCATGAGGTCCGGGGAAGCGAGCACCCGGTCCTGTATATCAGCAGGAAGCTCCTTCCCCGCGAGAAAAACTATAGTACCATCGAGAAGGAGTGTCTCGCAGTAAAATGGGCAGTCGAGTCACTCCGGTACTACCTCCTGGGGCGACATTTCACCCTGATTACAGATCATGCCCTCTTAGCATGGCTTCACCAGATGAAGGATAACAACGCCAGAATTACGCGGTGGTACTTGGCCCTGCAGCCCTATGCCTTCAGGGTAGTCCACCAAGCAGGGAAACTGTATCAAAACTCAGATTTTTTCTCTTGGGAAGGCATTGGGGGTGTAGGATTTTCGAATGGATCGGTGGTGACTATCTGGCATATGCATGGTTCTGCAGAAAGAGGGCAGCAGCCTCGTAAGATCCTGTCCAATCATGACGATGACACGGAGAGGTGGGGAAGAGGGTGTGTTGGCTTTCCCTCTCTCTGAGTGGCTGAGAGGCGGGCCTTGGGGGATTGCTAGGCCCATAACACTAGTGACGCTGGTAGAAGACGTCAGTGTAAACAAAGAGCAGGCAAGCACGGCTGAGTGAGACAGCCTGCCTTAAAAGAAACTAAAAAGTAAAAGAAATAATTACGTACCCGAGGGGACGTGTGTAGTTATACAGGGAACTCTGGCCACCCCAGTGTATAGAAAATAGATAAGCGTACTGACCGGCTTAGCGGCAATGGGGTCACTGCGTAAGCAGCATTTTTGTTTTGTAGTTTTATTACTGTGTTTTATTTTCCCTTTTTCTTTCGCCTTTTGTTTTCATTATTATTTTTGAGCACTTGTATGTGCACTGGACTGTATACCAGTATTGGTAACTCCGTGGTCCTGTTTACTGTTGTCAGTATTCAGGCCACGGACAACAGCGCCATCTGCAGGTAAAAATAAATCAGTGCGCCTGAGCGGCATTACAAATAAAACCTTCTGTCTCCCGTGTGTGTCAGTGAATTGCCCACCACCCTTCCACAACCTAAGCGAAATAAGTCACCAAAGTAAGGTAAAAATGTCTCCTTCGTTTTTTTGCAGATTTTTACAGACCCAAGGCATATTTATCCATGCATATGTATATTACAGG
Organism: Acipenser ruthenus; assembly: GCF_902713425.1. NCBI lineage: Eukaryota > Metazoa > Chordata > Actinopteri > Acipenseriformes > Acipenseridae > Acipenser > Acipenser ruthenus. Next base: position 61,889 of record NW_026707499.1, read on the forward strand.
ACATCCAGTTTAATGACAATTAACTTGATTTGTCAACATGGAAATATACTAGGGAACGTCTATATCCTTTATATTAAATAATTTATATATGTTTAAAAATTGAACATTTGCCTGCAAAAATATATATATTTTTATATAATGTAAAAAAAGGTCTGGCATGCGTGGGATTTGAAACTATGATCTTCAGTTTGCAAGCATGTTGTGTTAATACTGTCAGTGCTACACAATTACTTGAATAAACAAGCAGTATTTTGAAAGATGAAGTCAGTCAGCTGAGAATTCTCAAGACTTTTTTTTACATTTTGGAGATTTTTTCGAGTCATCATCATCATTCTGGGATTCTGATCTTGATCTTCGAAACTGGTTGATGAGAGTAACGTTAGGTTACTTACGTAACCCTGGTTCAGGGTTACGTAAAGAGAAGACGACAACCAATGAACATTATGTATGGGATATGCCTGTCCATTGGGTAGGTATCGCTGTGCTCTCTATACCAGAGCTGCCGATAGGCCCCTTCCTGGGATGACACACTCGGTCCCGCCCACTGAGGGATTAAAACCGACATCCTGAGGAAGCCATTTCTCTTTTTCCATCGAACCCGTGAGAGCGACCAATGGGACCCCGCGGTTGGTGGTGGTCTTCTCTTTCAGGGAACCAGGGTTACGGTAAGTAACCTAACGTTCCCTTTCAATTCGAAGACGATCACCAACAAACATTATGTATGGGATAATATATACCAGAGCTGTCGCGAGGGAGAAGGAATGGCAGCATATGAGGGATGCATCAGAACTGCATAACCCAATGGTTAGCGGTGTGAGCTTACACCCTCAAGAACCCTTGTGCCTAATGAAGGCAGACCAGGATCTACCACATTAAGGCGGTAGAACCTGGAGAAAGTATGCGGCATAGCCCAGCTAGCCACAGTACAAATATCAGACATTGAGGCCCCTCTGAAGAGGACCCAAGATGTAGCCATCCCTCTAGTGGAGTGTGTGGCTACCCTTCCAGATGGGGGCAAGCCAGCACCATCATACGCAGTCGAGACTGTATCCACAATCCAATGTGACAGATGCTGCTTTGAGAGGGGCTGTCCTAGGGTCCGTGTCCCATGACAGATAAAGAGCTGGTGCAGAGCTCTTGTCCTATCCACGTAGCATCTCAATGCCTGCACTGGGCAGAGGAAATTCAATATCTCATTCTCTGTTGAAGCAAACGGTGGTGGATGGAAGGATTCCAGTTCCACAGACTGATTAATGTGGAAGGCTGTGATCACCTTGGGGAGGAAAGCAGGGTTGGTGTGCAGAGACACCCTGCTGCCATCCTCCCAAATACGCATGCAGGAGCTGTGCACAGACAGCACCTGCAGCTCACTGATCTGCTTAGCGGAGGTGATAACCACGAGGAAGGCTCTCTTCATAGACAGGTATTTCAACTCTATGGAGTGTATGGGCTCAAACAGGGCCTTCATGAGAGCCTCCAGTACAACATCAAGGTTGCATTCGGGGAGAACGGCCCTCCTGGGAGAGCGTCACCACCGACCACCCTTGAAAAAACAGGTCGCTAGTATATGAGCCTCCTGGACACTGAGTCAATGGGGACATGGCATGCAGATATGGCTGCTAGGTACACTTTCAACATAGACCCGCCTCTAACAGATCTTGCAGAAACTGCAAATTAGTAGCTATAGGGCAATAATTGGGGTCAATTTTGAAACTACTTTTACATATGGCGTATAACGCCCCTGTGGAGGAAGCCCTAGCATTCTGCAGTGTACTGACAACTGCGCCTGAGAGCCCTAAGGCGGACATATGGTAGGAAGTGGATATGCATCACTTTCGGTAATGGCGTTCAATTTTCTGTAGTCAACACAGAATCGTTGTCCTCCGTCTTTCTTAGGGATCATAACAACTGGTGAAGCCCAACCAGAGAAAGAGGCTTCAATGACTCCACTAGGTGTCATCTCATCCAAATGTTCCTTCAAGAGAGATTGCTTCAATGATGACAATCGATAAGGTCTCTTCATGGGTGGTATAGATCTTATGCGTCAGGAAATTGGTACGGCCAGGTTTCAAAGTACAAACCGGGTTGTACTTCTCAAAGATTTGGAGCAACTGTGTCTTCTCGGAGTCCTGCAGACTAGCCTGTGAAACAGCTTGTTGAAGATAAAAAGAAGTATCTATTACAGGAGAAAAAGAAAAAGGTGCATCAACTTCTTAAGGACTTCTTGTGGGCCCTTACATTTGAACCAAAGATGTTCATTTAAGAGGGTATAGGTGGCTCCAGTGTCAAGAATAGCTTTACCTCTCCATTGACGGATAGACAAAGGTACAATCAATTGGCGAGGTATAGATATAAGAGACATGGGTTTACTGGGTCCTCGACTGGACTGAGGCTTTTCTTGGAGTGTTAATGCTGGTGATGCAGGAACTGGAACAGGTGGTAGAGTTGTCACTGACCTGTTTCCAGCAACACGCCCACTTGGCTGAACTGGAGGTTCCAAGTGCCCTGGATTTCCTGGTTTGGATTGGCTTTTGTTGTTTTTGTACATTGGACATGTGCCAGGATCATGTAGTCCTCTACATCTCCAGCAAAGCAGTTCTGGCTTATCAGGAGTTTTGGTATAACTTCCTGTAGTACTTGTTTTTGAAAAAACAGCTCCACTGGGATGATGAGCTCCCTTTCGTTTGTATTCCTGTTGTTGTTGCCGGTCTCTTTCCAATTGATGTCCAAGACGTACAACTTCTTCCACAGTAGTAACCCATCCCTGCAACTGACTGGTAAGGTAAGGTGTGACAGGGATGACGAGTGGTGACGTCAGACCAGAAGGCGGCACAACAAAAACAAAAGGTACGGTGCAGTGGCGCGGGCGCCGTTTTATTTAAAGAGAACCACAAATAAATAAATTATTTAAACAAAAAACACTGTGCTCACAGAGCAAAATAAAAAGGTTAAACAAAAACAAATCTCGAACACAAAATAAACAATAAATAATACGATCCCAGGTCCGGCTGGGCAGTTGCTGTCACTGTTCCTGGAATCTTTCTTTACGTTTTTTTTTAGGTTTCGTTTCTCTCCTTGCTCTCTCCACTCTCGCTCCTAACACCCACACCGAGCTGGAGAGCTGCAGGCTTTTTATAACAGGTGACCATCTCCCGATTAGCAACAAAATTAATCATTTAATTAATTCGGGAGATGGCCACCTTCTGCACAAGTTTTTCCCCTACTCCTGGCAGAGGACGAGCACCGATCTCGCCTCTGCCAGGACACGTTTTAAAAATAAACAAAACAATAACACGGCGACGCTTCGCCGTCATAAATATAATACAATAAAAATAATACAAAATAAATACACAATACACTGCACAGGGGCGGAGGGGGAGACCCCGATCTAAAAATAAATAAACAAAACAATGTACAGGGCTGCCCCAACGGCCACCTCCCCCCTCAGTCTCAAAGTCCCGGAAGAGGGGGAAGCAAGTTGTTTCTGGGGGGTGGCCATGGTGGAATCTCTGGCACCCCCCAATTCTTTGTGGCCGGCAGTTCCCTCTTCCGGGGCTCCCGCCACACTCTATCCTGCCGCGAAAGTGCGGCTGGGGGAGCTGGTCTCCTGACCTTCCCCCCCCCTTCTTCATGGCCGTCAGTTCCCCTCCGTGGGGCTCCGGCCATTGTGTAGTGACCCCAGGCGGAGCAGGATCCCTGGTGACCCCAGGCGAAGCAGGACCCTCGACGACCCCAGACGAAGCAGGATCCCTGGCGACCCCAGGCGAAGCAGGATCCCTGGTGACCCCAGGCGAAGCAGGATCCCTGGCGACCCCAGGCGACAGCAGCAGCAGCGGACCCTCGGGAGGCGACGGCAGCAGCAGCGGACCCTCGGGAGGCGACGGCAGCAGCAGCGGACCCTCGGGAGGCGACACAGGACCGGCAGCAACCCTAGGAGAAGCAAGGGAGACACAGGCAACCCCAGGCGATGCCTAGCAGCAGGCCGGCCCAGGCGATGGCAAACTGGCATCCCCAGGTGATGGTGACGGCGGGAGGGGAGCCCCTGGCCATGAAGGCGACAGCAGGAGCTCCACTTCTCCCAATGGTGGTGGTGGTGGAGGTAGAGGTAGCTCCTGCTCCTCTCCTCTTGACGGTATAGGCGGCAGGGGCTCCTCCTCTTCTGGTGGCCAAGGCGGCAGGGGCTCCTCCCCTTCTGGCAGCGAAGGCGGCGCCTCCCCTTCTGGCAGAGAAGGCAGCGCCTCCCCTTCTGGCAGCGAAGGTGGCTCCTCCCCTTCTGGCAGCGAAAGCGGCTCCTCCCCTTCTGGCAGCGAAGGCGGCAGGGGCTCCTCCCCTTCTGGTTGCCAAGGCGGCAGGGCCTCCTCCCCTTCTGGCGGCCAAGGCGGCAGGGCCTCCTCCCCTTCAGGCTGCAGCAGGGAAACCAGCAGGCATGTTACCTCTGCTGGCGGTGGTGGAAGCAGAACCAGCAGGCATGCTCCCTCTGCTGGTGGAGGTGGGAGTGACAAGTCGTCCTCCCATGGAGGTGGCACCAGCAGGAACTCACCCTCTGCTGGCGGAGGCGGGAGTGACACACAGTCCTCCCAGGGCGGCGGAGGTGGAACCAGAAGGAACTCTCCCTCTGCTGGCGGAGGCGGGAGCGACACACAGTCCTCCCAGGGCGGTGGAGGTGGAACCAGCAGGAACTCCCCCTCTGCTGGCAGGTACCTGGGCTGTGTATGCACCGACTCCCCCCTCTTGGGCTGCGGACCCACCGACACCCCCCCTTTGGGCTGCGGACGTTCGGGCTCCACCCTTTTAGGAGCAGGACGTTCGGGCTCCTCCCTTTTAGGCGCAGGACGTTCTGGCTCCTCCCTTTAGGCGCAGGACATTCGGGCTCCTCCCTTTTAGGCGCAGGACGTTCGGGCTCCTCCCTTCCAGGCGCAGGACGTTCGGACTCCTCCCACTCCAGGTCCGTGTTTTGGAAGACCTCCAGGCAGTGGTGCTCCTCATGCCCGTACCTCATGCAGTTGGTGCACCACTCCTACTCCTCACCTCTGTCTGTGTCCCCTCCTCCTGCCATATGGGAAAGGTGCCAGGGGAAATGTGCCATGGCTCCCCACAGTTGAAACACCACTCCTCCCCCAACAGGCAGGTAAGGCAGACTTGCTGTGGCTGTTGCTGCTGCAGTGGCTGTCTCCTCATCCTCATCTTTCCTCTCATCCTTCTTCCTCACCCTCCTTTCTCCACACAATAAAAACGAAAAAAAAAACGAAAAAGCTGCAGTACCCTCTTCTGCCTGCGTCTAGGAGGCGCTGCGATCCCACTGCTGACACCACGTGTGACAGGGATGACGAGTGGTGACGTCAGACCAGAAGAAAGCACAACAAAAACCAAAGGTACGGTGCAGTGGCGCGGGTGCCGTTTTATTTAAAGAGAACCAAAAATAAATAAAATATTTAAACAAAAAACACTGTGCTCACAGAGCAAAATAAAAAGGTTAATGAAGTAACCGCTGAGCTAAGCCGGCGCAAAATAAAAACAAATCTCGAACACAAAATAAACAATAAATAATACGATCCCAGGTCAGGCTGGGCAGTTGCTGTCACTGTTCCTGGAATCTTTCTTTACGTTTTTTTTTTTAGGTTTCGTTTCTCTCCTTGCTCTCTCCACTCTCGCTCCTAACACCCACCCTGAGCTAGAGAGCTGCAGGCTTTTTATAACAGGTGACCATCTCCCGATTAGCAACAAAATGAATCATTTAATTAATTCGGGAGTTTTTCCCCTACTCCTGGCAGAGGATGAGCACCGATCTCGCCTCTGCCAGGACACGTTTTAAAAATAAACAAAACAATAACACGGCGACGCTTCGCCGTCATAAATATAATACAATAAAAATAATACAAAATAAATACACAATACACTGCACAGGGGCGGAGGGGGAGACCCCGATCTAAAAATAAATAAACAAAACAATGTACAGGGCTGCTCGCCCTGTTACATAAGGGTTAATGTTTTTTAAGATCATTTTAACAATTTCATCTTCACTCATTGTAGGTTTCCATTTTTTACACAAGGCTCTGTATGAAAAAGCAAAGTCTCTTATAGGTTCATTTACTCTTTGTATTCTGGTACGTAGTCTTTCTGCCAGCTCATCCTCATAATCTTCTGGTAAGAAAGCAGACATGAACTGTTTTTCAAAATCTTTCCAATTCTTCACGTGCTCTCGGGCAATTTCCCACCAATCACTGGCAGTACCATGTAGTACACTGTGAAGAGTAGCAAGTACTTCGGAGTCAGTTAATGGTCTAAGAGCAAGAAAATCATGACATTTCGATAAATAAGTAGCGGGTCAGATTCGTCTTGCGGTCTGCCATATGTAGGAAATGACAGTTTGATTGGATACTTGCCATCCTTAGAGTTTAATGCAGGTCTCCTAGAATTTAAACATACATGGTCCAGACCTCCTCCTGCTGAAGACAACGAGTGGTCAATATCTGATCCAGCAGTGGCCGTGCCTGGTCCTGGTTCTGTTTTTTCTTTAACCTCCTCTGTTGAAGTCTTCTGCAGAGTTTCAGTCCTTTGCTGTAACTCCAGTAGCTGAGAATGACATGTTTTTACTTCAGTATGCAAAGCTTGTATGTTAATCTGACTGCTTTGAAGATCCTGTTGAAACTCAATTTGTAACTGTTGAAACATCCATTTCAATTCAGAAGTCAGTGCAACAGACATATTGTGTACTTCCTCTTTAACAAGACTGTTTATCGTTTTCACAAACCGTTCACGTTCTCCGATGACCTCCGTCTTTATGTCTCTCAGGAAACTACAGACCTGTTGATAATGTTCTTCCCCAATAGTCACTTGATTCTGCAGACTCTGAAGCATCTCCTGCCAATAGATTTGATGACTAGTAGTGAAGTCAGCAATAATTTCCTTAATAGACATAAGAGTAAATATGTCTCTGGCGGGAGTTGGAGCAGGCAACAAGCGAGGTGGTGGTATTGATGTACTTTTTTAAAATGTATTTATTTATTTATTTTTGCAAAGGAGGTAATAGGAAAACATAAAGGCTTACACACACAGCAATTCACCTATGGGAGAAACATATTCACACGCGCCAAGTAGGAGGAATCACGCTGCTACTACTTTTTCTTTTTAAACTGCAAGACAGCAGAGGTGTAACCAAGTCACTAAAATTGGGACTCGAGTCGAGTCGAGTCAGTGACATGCCAAGCTCGAGTCGAGTCGAGTTCAGTCACTGAATTTGCCAAGTCGAGTCAAGTTGAGTCACCTATCTGGCTCGAGTCACTTCGAGTCATTAGTTCCGACAGTTTCAGACAGCTTCACAGGAAATCAGCAGTCTATATATATATATATAAATATCTGTGCTCAATTAGGTTGGATGTGCAGTAATGAATGATAACATAAATTAAACAAAGAACATATCTAAATATTTTCTCACTTCTTCTCAAGTGACATCACCCTATAGTTGTTTCAGGTGCCACATGAAAGAAAATAATTTTAGGTGGGATTTAATTTGATATGGAGAAATGAAATAATAATATAGAATGTAGGCCAATAGAAAAATAAATAAACTAGGGTTTAATGTACATGTAATTAATATAGAATACATGCTTTCATTTTTCTCTCAAACTTCCTGAGGAGCTTTCACTCTCCTTTTTCCTACCCCCAGCCCCATTCTCCCCCTCCCTCCCAAAGAGGTCTCTCTTCCACCATCCTTGTTCCTCTTTACCCCTCCCTCTACCCCATCATTGATACTTTCTTGTACATAAGAAAAGTTAGACTGCTGTCTGAGGTTTGTAATTGCACTTAAGCATCACCAATTCTGACAATAATTTGTCACCAAGACGAGAGCGATGGGGTCTCATCAGCAATCCCCCAACTCAAAACATGCTCCACTGGCGCACTGGATGCTGGGACTACTAAAACCTTCTTTGCAAGAGGATACAAGATGTTGAGCTTTGATTTATGTCTTCTGCCTGTTTTGTCAGTTCCAGATATCTTATGAGCTGGGAGGCAGCTGTTTTGTTAGCATTATTGGGATGTCGTTTCTTGTAAGAGGAGAAGAGTTTGGTGTACTTGTGAGGTGGCTCATCTTCATCTTCTTCACTTGTGCTTGAAGTAAAAGTATTCCTACCACTCACAGACTCCGCGTCCTTCACCACAAGTTCTATATTATTGGAAATAAACAACATTAAGAACACAGTTAGTTTTCTTTGATATTGATATAAATTGTCGCTTGAAATAAATAATTAATGGTACTTGCCTATTTTATGTATTGTAATGCTGTACATGTAATTGTATTTTAATAATAGAAATAGCCTGGGATAGCTAAATGAATAATACAGTATTAGTACAGTGGTTTGCCAGTGAGCAAAAATAAGAGTAAATAGGTAGATAAATAAACGAGACACTTCAATTAGAGCTGCGGGCTAATTCAGCAATCACAGTCATGTTGTTATTCAAGTTAAACAAGATAGGGGAAAGGTAATTGGAATTGGTACACAGTTAGCTTAGTTAATTTTGTTAAAAAAACAAAACAAGTACAGAAAATTCTCACCTTTCACTTTAAGACGAATGACCTCTTTCTTCTCATCTTCAACATTTACGTCAACAAGCCATTGTAAAGAGAAGGCAGGGTCCAGTACTGCAGCCACAGCATACACTGCCTCACCAAAAGGATGGCTGTTATTGAAGTCAACCACTCCTTCCTCAGTCATTCCAACACTTTTGAAAATTCCAAGGTAGTGCTTCCGGATAGAGGATTGAAGCTCAGTGATAAGTGGCTTCAGGAACTTGGCTTTTTTTACACAGTTTTGTAAATGCCTACCCAGGGCAAGAACAGTGGGTATCACTAAACTTATTGTTGGTACTTCCTCACCTTGTGTCAGGTTGGTTGCCTCAGCAAATGGTAGCAGCACCTCAACAAGCTCTTTGAGCTGGGCCCATTCACATACCAACAGCACAGTCTCTACATGGCCTGCATCTTTACATGTGTCAGAGAGCTGTTGATGGTCCAGTGACACAATGGATTGCATTTGCCGTAAAACTGAATTCCATCAATTGGTATTAGGGGATGGAATACATCTGCCTTCGCCAAAGTTTTTCTCAAAAGCCTCTTTGAAGACAGTGCTGCAGTGAAGAAGCACTGTAACTCGGGTAGCCTTAGACATAGCAGATCTGACACCTAAGAATTGGGAAATAAATAACATTATCTTCAATTATTAAAAGTTATTACAATTCAAAACACAAAATCCCTATGCCTTTTACTGCTACAAGCATTTGTATATTTGTATTTGCATATTTATAAATGAGCAATTTAAAGTAAACTCAGAGCCATGCATTTCCCTATACCTTTACACTGTTTGAGCCCATCACCGACACACAGCTGAAGTGTGTGGGCAAAACAAGAAAGACGACACAGTCGTGTTGTGTTGAGGAGCAAAGAGTCTAACTCCTGCTGGTCCACATCTTCTAGGGACTCCCAAATACTGTTATCGTCAAGGTCAGCAGCTGCATCTATGGATGATTCCATGTCATCTTCTGTCCACTCTGTGGTGTCCTCATCAGCATCTGGGAAAGATGTTGTGAATGCCTTCTTAATATTTGCAGCATTATCGGTAATGATAAAGTCAAGTTTGTTCTTGATTCTGTAGCCCTCAATTATTCTATCAAAAGCCAATGCAAACTGGTCTCCTGTGTGCCTTCCCATAAATCGTTCACATGCCATTTTTTTTTTTTTTATAAATTTAGTCGTCGCCAATTATTTTACCCCGATTTTCACCCCAATTTAGCATGCCCAATTATTATCTGTATCCCCGGCTCACCGCTCACAACCCCCGCGCCGACTCGGGAAACGGAGGCTGGAACACGCGTCCTCCGAAACGTGCTCCTGCCAAGCCGTCATTTTTCGCACTGCAGATCCACAGCAATGCCACCAGACCTATGTTCCGCTGCAGAGCCACAGGCGCCCTATCGGCCACAGGGGTCGCTGATGCGCGGTGAGCCATGGATTCCCCTGCCGACCTAAGCCCTCCCTACCCGGGCAGCGCTCAGCCAATTGTGCGCCGCCCCCTAGGAACTCCCGGTCACGGTCAGCTGTGACATAGCCTGGATTCGAACCTGCGATCTCCAGGCTATAGGGCACATCCTGCACTCCGCACGGAGCGCCTTTGCTGGATGCGCCACTCGGGATCCGTATGTTGACAATTTAATATCGTCACCATCATCTTCAATGATATGTGCCGTTACACCAAGGAAAGATCGCATCCTTCTGTCTGACCACAAATCAACTGTAGCGTTGACAGACTCACATTTCGTAAGTTTCTCAGTTATTTCTTGCTTCAGGCTACTTGCCTTGTGAGTGATCTTCTTTTTCATGCTCTGTCTGCACAAAGGCTTGTACCGAGGGTCAACTGTCTGCATGAAGTTCAAAAATCCTTGTGACTCCACAATTCTCAGTGGCAAGCTCTCACCAACAACCAGGTCCATCATGATTGATTCATGAATGGCCTGAGCCTGTGCACTTTTTGGTGAGTAGTATGTAGAAGTATTACCTCCCAAGGCTCCTGGCTTGGGTGACTGCATGAAGGAGTTTATTGAGGACTGTCCAGCTGTAGCAGTGTCTCTTGCTTTGTAACACTGAAATCTAAATAGAAAAGAAAAACGAAACATGGAGTTTATTATAGTTGCCAGCCTACAATAAGTACAGTCAGCATAACCTGCCATTTTAGTGCACATTGTATATGGGAAAAGCAAATAGCCTAAGCCTACAGAATGCATTTGTATAAGTTATGTTTTAGCTTTTTATTTTTGATAATGTTGTAACTAAATACTAAATATAAATTACTTTGCATTAAAATACTTTGGAAACAAGTTGCTCAAGGGGTAGCAGCATTGTAAAACAATGTATTTTGGAGTATTTTTAAATTACAAAATACTCTGGCATGTGTACTTTCCATACAAAATATAAAATGCTTTAGCAATTTATTTACAAATTACAAAAATATAATTACATGTATTTTCAATATTGCCCATCCCTGCCTGTAAACACTGGGGTAATCTATTTACATGTATCTATTTCTTAGCAGAGGAGCGACCTCGTTGTTACAAAATATTACATTACAGTAATATTTAAGGCATACAGTAAAAAAGCTGATCGTACAGTACAGCCTCGATATACGAACCTGTTGGGTCCAAGATTTTTCTGAAGTCGACTTGGATAAATTAATTAGTCCTGTTTCTATTTTATTATTTTTTTTATTATTATTATTATTATTAGGCTATTACAGTAGCCCCCACCCCATACCAGACCGCGATCAGTAATTAAACATTTAAAAGCACATCAGCCACGTTTCAGTTTTGTTTCAATGTTAATTTAAGCCGGTTCCATATTTTAATATCTATGTGTGTGTGTGTGTTGATTTGCCGCGACCTTTGCACAGAGCTGTACGAGCTAACACACCACGTGCTGTAGTTGGGATACAGGTTTGTTATAGTATATCATGAAGGGCATTATAGCGGTGCGGTAATGTACTGTATGTCCATTGTGCTATGAATCTATGTACTATTAATAACACTATGTAACACAATTTTTGTTCCTGGGTAGTAAGTGTTATTTCCTAATTGCTTATGCCTCAAAAGTATAGATAATGGCTATTATTCCCCACAAACTTTGCTTTTGTGACCAGGACAGTGATATTTTGAAATTTACCTATTTCTAATGAGAAAACGAGCAAATTTGTGTCTTTTCGTTCACATAAAGTCAGAAAAAAACAACATATGAATCCAAATTAACATGTATTTATACTAAAGTAATACAAAAATGACTACAAAAGATTTAGAAGTGAGTAGTTTTTCGAGATTTACGATTATACTGTAAATCACTTTCACGAATCAGCCCCCAAATGTAGTCTCCCATCATGTTCTCGTTATACTGTCCTTGGTAGCGGTGTTCAAATTCCAGTATATCCTGGTGGAAGCACTCGCCTTGCTCCTCCGAGTACGCTCCCATGTTCTCCTTGAATTTATCAAGATGAGCATCAAGGATATGGACTTTGAGGGACATCCTACAGCCCATTGTGCCGTAGTTCTTCACCAAAATCTCAACCAGCTCCACATAGTTTTCGGCCTTGTGATTGCCCAGGAAGCCCCAAACCACTGCAACAAAGCTGTTCCAAGCCCCTTTCTCCTTACTAGCGAGCTTCTTGGGGAATTCATTGCAATTCATTCATTGACCTTTGCCTCAGACAGCTTAGGGAAGAAGTCTTGAAGGTACTTGAAGGCTGCCGACTCCTTATCTAGAGCTCTGACAAATTGTTTCATAAGGCCCAGTTTGATGTGCAGTGGTGGCATCAGCACCTTCCGGGGGTCCACCAGTGGCTCCCACTTGACGTTGTTCCTCCCCACAGAGAACTCGGTCCGCTGTGGCCAGTCCCGCCTGTGCTAGTGCGCCTTGGTGTCCCTGCTGTCCCAAAGGCAAAGATAGCAGGGAAACTTGGTAAAACCGCCTTGGAGACCCATCAGGAATGCCACCATTTTGAAGTCTCAAAATGCGTCTGCTGGATGCTTGCAGCCTCTTGATGCCATCTCAGAAAAATGCAGATATGTATCCACTTAGGCAGCTGGAACTAAACTGAACTGGTGGGCTTAAGGCCCCTGTATTTATACTACTATTTATATTACTGGAAAGTTCTAGAAAGTTCTAGAAGTTACTCCAAGTTTACTCAGCACTGAATCTATCTGGAATGTTCTGGAAAATAGGTAAATTTCAAAATATCACTGTCCTGGTCACAAAAGCAAAGTTTGTGGGGAATAATAGCCATTTTCTATACTTTTGAGGCATAAGCAATTAGGAAATAACACTTACTACCCAGGAACAAAACAAACAAAAAAAATTGTTACACGGTGTAATTACTGTACCTTGGTCCTAAATATTCTCTCCCTGACTGGTCCAAAAAACTGTTCAAAACGGGAGACTTGGCAGATATGCATTATACAGACACATTTTTTTATACTGTTATGTTAATATTAACTTAAGAGTAAAATTACTTACCGGTCAGGGTGCTTAGTCTTCAAATGTCGGGTGAAGTTAGACGGTGTTCCAAGTTTTTCGCATATTTTTGCTTTACAGTGTAGACAAGATGCAGCCTGCTTGTTCTTCTCCCGGTCAATAGTGTAATCTTTGAAAGAGAACTCCACCACCGCAGGTACTTTCATTGTGATGCTTTCCATATTGTCAAATATACAGTTAACTTACACAGATGTCTTCTTCCCGTCTCATATTATGCTTGATTTCGGCTTGCTGCTTATGACGTTTTGATCATAGAATGGTGCTATAGGCTAGAAAAGTGTTTCCTTAGCAACAGTCTTGACATTCACTGCACGAGCCTGTTCTGTTTATGCTACAAGATGACTGTTTGTAGAGAGGGGCTGCCGCTGCGTGCGTTTTGATTTTTTAAAATGTATTTTATCACAAAGACAATGACTCGAGTCAGATGGAAACTTTCGTGCGAGACTCGAGTCAAGTCGAGTCGTTTGATGACAATGACTCGAGTCGAGTCGAGTCATCAAAAATTGCGACTCGAGTCTGACTCGAGTGGAGTCATTGACTCGAGTCATTACAACTCTGCAAGACAGTAAAGAAAAAAACACACACACAACGGCAAAGTTGTGAGGTTAAAATAGCAGTCACCACGGCAACGCGTGTAACTGTTTTTTTTTTGTTTTGTTTTTTACCAGCCCGCCGAGTAGGCTGAAACAAGCCGGTGTATGCAACTCAACAGCGTGGCGCCACAGAGCTGGGCCCCGGTGGAGGAATCACACTTGTGTGTGTAGTGTGAGGGTAATACAACAGACACCACGGCATCACGGGTGAACTGGTATTTTTAAGCGCATCGAGAGGGTGGGCTGAGACAATCCAGGGTGGAGGATCATGCGTCTCTTTTTCTTTCTTTTTTTTTTTCAAACTGCAATAGCAGAGGAAAACACAAAACAGCGAGCGCTGAAGGTTAGAAAGCAGACTGCAATCGCAAAGTGATGTAGGCTGTTGAAAAGAAAAATAGTAAACACAGCGCAGTTGTGCAGCGTTTATAGCTGAATTCACAGAAGCAGGGAACTCCAGAAAACTCGAGAGAGAGAGAGCTATTTCACACAGTCTCGATCACAGCAACTGGACAGGGGTGTCTAGCCTGAACTACATGCAGTCACACAACCGGGGCAGCGCATAGCCAACAGCGGAGTGGAGCACCGTCTACAGGCAGAGGGCATGAAGGTACCTCATACATTGAGCACCCAAGAGCTCTATGCACACCGAGGTACTAGACAGCTGCCTACCGAGCACCTTGCATACAGAGTACCATAAGCACCGTGCACCGTGTACTGTGCAGCACTGTGCGTTCGTGCACTGACACTGTAGCAGTGCACTGTGCGTACCGAGCACCTCCTGCACCGAGTACCGAGAGCACTATGTGCACCGTGCAGCGCTGTGACCGTGCACTGACGCTGTAGCGCCGGGCACTGTGTGCCGTATGCAATGAGCACCTTGCACACCAAGATACCGAAGTACCAAGGGCTATGCATGAGCCGCGGTACCAAAGCACCGGGGGTCAGCTATGCAATTTGGCCTACTCTAACCGCGCGGTCAGACACCTGGTCAGCGCGTAGCATGCACCAGGGGGACACAAGGGCCAAAGCCGCGGTGGGCGAGTTGAAGCAGACAGCAAAAAACAAAACAAAACACGGTAGAATAGATAGATAGGGGAAAGCACACTGTTTTTTTACAAGGCCCAACACACCGAGGCCTAGCCCCGTGGAGGAGAGCACGGCTGGGAGAGTCAATCAACAGCGGGGATGCGGCAAGGCCTAGCCCTGTGGAGGACCTGTGAACTCTAAAGAAAGAAATAGAAGGACCACGTGGGTGTCCGACTGTAATGGCTGCATAGTTGCACCGCTCCGCAAACCGTGGCACTATTTATTTATTTTAAATCCTAAAACTGTTCTCGACATATCTAAATCTGGGTCAAGTACAATTTTATACAAAGCAATGTCTCAGAGAGAGGGTCGCAGAGGGTGCTCGGACAATCCAAATTTCATATCTACGACTATAGCTGAAGACGCTGAGGGCCCTGACATTGAGCCGGAGCCGTCCCTGAACTTTCTTGCTAAAGAAATGCGGTCTATGAGAGTGTTTATGCAAAACATCGCCGGTGATACAAGCGCGATTAAAAAATCGGTCGGCGAAGTGTAATCTGCAATCACCGTTCTTACAGACCGAGTTGGAGAAGCAGAGGGAAGGATTGTTAAAATGGAGGAACGAACAGACTCGTTTGCCGAGACCTTACACTGTAAGTTACAGACCACGCTGAGGCAGTAGGAGGCGGTGAAGGAGCGGGTGGAGGACCTAGATAACAGAGGCCGGCGTAACAACTTGAGAATCTTGGGTATTCCTGAAGACGCAGAAGGGAATAATATGATCCAATTCCTGCTAAATGAGATCCCTAAAATGCTTAAACATGCTTTTGAGGGGCCATTAGAAATTGAGAGCGCTCATAGAGCATTAGCACCGAAACCAAGAGAGGGCCAGCGACCGAGAGCGATCATACTGAAGCTGTTGAGGTTTCAGATAAAAGAGGAAATTCTACGCAGAGCAAGGGAGATGCGGTACCTGGCATGGCATGAATCAAGCATCATGATATTCCCGGATTACTCGAAAATTCTAGTGGATAAAAGAAGAGCTTTCGCTTCAGTCAAGAAGGATCTGCATACGCAAGGGATTAAATTCAGTTTGCGCTACCCAGCTGTTTTGGTGATATATCTCAATGGAGCCTCACACTCCTTCGCCACTCCTGAAGAAGCTTCATATTTTGTTAAACGGAGAACACGGAAGGCAGGGACTCGGAGCAATCCTAATGACTGATATCAACCCCGGAGCGAACTGAGTTTAGCTGAAGAATTTCAGATAAGTAAAACTATATCGGGCTGACACCTTAAAATGTCCTCTGACAACATAAACATCATGGCAGTTCTTTTTTTTTGGATGTTACTAAAGTGGACATTGGCAGACTGGTTATAGTTGGATGTTGTTATCTGATTGTGATGTACAGAGCAATTGTTATTTATTTATTTATTTTTTTCTCTGCCATCTGCCTTCTCTTCCTTTATTGTTGTTTTGAGAGATATTAAAGTGAATAATTAATGTTGCTTCTACCACATTATGGAACTGTAGGCAGTGGCACACGTAAATAGGGTTTCGTAGTGTAATTATTATTTCAAATTATTTATTTATGACCTTTATTAATCAAAATGTGCTACAGGTTGCAGTGTTAAATCAGCTTGATTATACAGCTCACCATTCCTTACGGAGCCAACAATAGGATATATATTTTATATTTTATAAGGATACATTTTGCCTATGTATTTCACAGTGCTGTATATTTCTGTTTTAAGATCTTTCACCCCGATTTCCTAATTATTATTTTTGCGGTGCTGCTGCTTACATTGACTTGTGGGTTGTATGTTGAGGTTAGTTTATATAATATCTATTGTGCCGGGTTCGCTGGTGCTAGCGGAACGAGCCCAGGTGACTCTGAGTAGGAAGTTTACTCAGCACAATGTTAGTGTTTTTTGTTGCTGTTCTGATCCCAGCTGTTACGGGTTTGCTGGGAATTGAAGGCATGCCTATGTTTCTATTCTCCTTGAAGATAATGCATGGAAAAATGGCTTGCTTTATCTTTATTTGTCTTGTCTACTTTGTTTTTTATTTGTATTCTAGATATTTCTGTTGCTGTACTATTGGGGGAGGACTCTGCCATTTAAAATTCTGCAAATTACTGTATGACTGACGGGAATAGTGAGCCTGGTCCATGGAAGACAATTACATGGAATGTAAATGGCCTTAATCACCCTATAAAGAGAAAAAAGTACTTACTTATTTAAAGTCATCCAAGGCAGATATAGCTTTTCTGCAGGAAACACATTTAAATAAAAAAGAATCTGAAAAACTTAAAAAATCTTGGGTAGGCAGAGCATATTCAAGCCCAGGTACCTCCAAGAGTAGGGGTGTGTCCATTTTAATAAATAAAACCTTAAGTTTTTTTGATACCAAGGTTTTAACTGATTTTGAAGGTCGCTATATTATAGTAATGGGATTGCTTATGGGAGTTCCTATTATATTTTGCAACATTTATGCTCCTAATGCAGATTGCCCTGATTTCTTTCATGGGCTGTCGCAAACTTTATTAGATTTGGGTGATGCTCCAATTATTTTGGGGGGAGACTTTAACCAGATTATGGATCGGGATCTGGATAGGTCTAGGCCACGTGCAGGTGCGGAGAGTAGGTCAGCAGCTGCAGTTCACCAGTTGGCCATGGACTTAGGTTTAAAGGATATTTGGAGACTGATGCATCCAGACAGTAGAGATTATTCTTTCTTCTCCCCTCCACACAATATTTATACAAGGATTGATTACTTTCTTATTTCACAATCTCTGATTGATATGGCCCTCGCCTCCCAAATTGGCAATATAGTTGTTTCTGACCATGCTCCAGTATTTTTGTGCCTCGCTCCTCTATCGGCTGTCCCAAAAAGCCGCCGATGGCGTTTAAATATCTCCTTATTGAAAGACCCGGAATGTGTTAAACTAATAGAGAGAGAGATTGCGTTCTTTGTGGAAACAAATAA
Organism: Acipenser ruthenus; assembly: GCF_902713425.1. NCBI lineage: Eukaryota > Metazoa > Chordata > Actinopteri > Acipenseriformes > Acipenseridae > Acipenser > Acipenser ruthenus. Next base: position 79,563 of record NW_026707499.1, read on the forward strand.
CAGGGAGGACACCTCTCTTGCTGTCTGGTGGGATGCACGCAAGGCATATCTTAGAGGTAGAATTATCTCTTATGCCACATTTAAGAAAAAAATGGCCAATCAGAAAACAGCTGAGCTGGAGATGGGACCGAGTTGTATTGAATAAAATAGTTACTGTTAAATATGAACAGAATAGGATTTATCATGGAAAGGCTGAGTATGCTTTATTCTGTATCAAACAATCATACTGGGAATCGGGCGAAAAACCAGGTCGCTTATTAGCCTACAGATTAATACAACAAAACTGTGGGAATTTTATATCCGCTATCAATACACAAAAGGGAGGAATCACAAACTTAACTGCACAAATTAACAAAGAGTTCAGACACTTTTATAAAAAATGATATACTTCTCAAGGCAAGCTAAATACACAAAATATAAATAGCTTTTTTGCTGGTTTGAACCTCCCTAGGCTTTCAGATAGTGACAGGGCACTGCTAGAGGAGCCTCTTAAACTGGAGGAGATTGGAGAGGCTATCCTTGCAATGCCTACTCATAAAGCACCCGGAGCCGATGGCCTGTCTGCTGAATTTTATAAAACGTTTTCGGCCAGGCTTAATCCTATACTGCTTGATATATACAACGATGCATATAGTTTGGGTATATTACCCTCTTCCAAGCGTGCAGCAATTATTTCTTTGATTCTTAACCCTGGCAGCTATAGGCCAATTTCGCTTCTCAATGTGGACGAAAAAATTCTGGCAAAAATTCTTGGTAACCGCTTGGCACAGGTAATCAGGAGCATTATTCATTCAGACCAAACTGGTTTCATCCCTTATCGCTTTAGCACTGATAATCTTAGGCGTTTAATCAGTCTGCAGTGGGTGGTGCATGATTCAACTTTTCCAGTTATTGCTTTGTCACTTGATGCGGAGAAAGCATTTGACTGTGTTGAATGGAGATACTTACAGGTTGCCTTAACTAATTTGGGCTTCATTAAAATGATCACTACATTATACAACTCTCCCTCCGCCTCTGTCCTCACAAACGGTCTTTTATCTGAACCCTTTGAGCTACAGAGAGGTATGAGGCAGGGGTGTCCCTTATCTCCATTACTGTTTACCCTGGCATTAGAACCCCTTGCCCAAAAACTTAGGGAGGATCCACAAATTCATGGCATTTAGATAGGGGACAAACAGCATAAACTGATGCTGTATGCTGATGACATGCTTTTATTCCGAATTTATCTTGCTTGCTTACGATTGTAAGTCGCCCTGGATAAGGGCGTCTGCTAAGAAATAAATAATAATAATAATAATAATAATAATAATAATAATAGGAATTATTATTATTATTATTATTATTATTATTATTATTATTATTATTATTATTATTATTATTATTATCGCAACCTGAGGTTACTATCCCTAAATTGTGCAGATTATTGACTTATTCTCTGCTTTTTCAGGTTATCGGATAAACTGGGGGAAGTCTGAGGCCCTTCTGTTGTCTGGTTACTGGCCCTCCTTCTTGTTTTCTAAATGGAATTTTAGATGGTCTCCTAAAGGCATTCGATATTTGGGTATTTTGATTACTCCTAACTACAAAGATGCTGTTTCAGAACATTTTAGGCCTCTTTTGACTAAGATAAAAAATGATTTTTCAAGATGGTCAAAAATGTATCTTTCATTATGAGGTAAGATAAATTCGATCAAAATGATGATAGCACCTATTTTGTTTTATACATTAGCACATCTTCCATTGAAGATTCCTGACCCCTATTTTAAAGAAATTGATAAGTGTATTTTGGACTTTTTGTGGGGCAATTCAAGGCCTCGCTTGGGACTTAAAAAACTACAAGCTTCTCGCTTTAGAGGGGGATTTGGCTTACCCAACTTTAAATGGTATTACTGGGCGTTTCATGTGAAACAGATTAACACATGGAGACCTGGATGGAGGGGTGGGCCGAGGCCTGATTGGTATGATATGGAGGTAGAGGTGGGAGGTGGGGTTCCCCTTTGGTCTTGGAATTTCCAGGCCCTGCGACCCAATGTACAGTACCACCCAACAATTACTGTCACCCGAGAGGCTTGGTTTAAACTACTTGGAGCAGGTCACTGGGAACTTTGTAAATCGCCACAGGCCCCAATCTGGGATAATAGGGATATTCAAATTGGTGGCAAAACAATTTTTTGGGAACAATGGAGTATGGCGGGTATTAAACATGTAACTCATCTTTTTGATGAGCACACAAAATGTTTTTTGAGTTTTGCGCAGGTATCAGAGAAATATGGTCTACCGAAATCGCAATTTTTTAGACACCTTCAAATACAGAGTGCTCTTACAAAGTGGCTGGGGCGACCCCTTATATGCCCAACTGCTAACCCTGTGGAACAACTTTTAAGTAGACAGCTTGGTAGGAAAGGATTGGCTCCCAAAATCTACCATATTTTATTAGATCAAACCTCAGACCCCCTGAACAAAGTGAAACATCAATGGGAATTAGAATTAGAAACAGAGATCTCACAGGAAGAATGGAACTCATGTATAGAAAATCTGAATACAGCCTACTGAGAAATGGGGAATAGGTTCATACAGGCTAATTAAGATACTACACAGATGGCACTGGACCCCCCAAAAAATGTATAGGATTAATATTTCACCAGATGATAAATGCTGGAGATGTAATGGGGAGGTAGGTTCAATAACACATATAATATGGTCCTGTCCTATTTTGACTAATTGGTGGCAACGTATCTCGCAGATCATGTTTGAAGTTGCAGGAAAACAGTTCCTTCTTTCCCCAAAGCTTATAATGTTGGGGTCAACAGTTGACTTATCTGAGCTTACACATTTCCAGGTGAGGTGGATCACTTTGGCAATTACCACAGCAAAACGTATACTTCTCAGACGTTGGAAGAGTGATTCAGCACCTACACTTGAGGAGTGGGTTCTTAATATGTCCCAACTTTCCAGTTTCGAAAAAATAACTTATTCTCTGTTAAATAAAATACCCATATTTGATTATGTGTGGGGCCCCTTTCTTCAGTGGGCATCCAAAACACATTAAGCATACTAAGGTTCCTTTCTTATGATATCAGGGGTGGGGTGGATCTCTATCATGGGCCGGGTTCTCTTGTGGCAGAGTTTTCCTCCCTCGGCTATAATTGCTTATTACACTTACCCCTTTTTTTTACATTAATTATTTTTATAGGTTTTTTTTGTTGTTAATTTAATTTCACTATCATGTATTATGTAATATATTTATTTAGTTTCTAATGTGTCTTTTAGTTTCAGTTTTTATGTGTCTTTGTGTATCGTGTATATTATTTCTGGATCCTGCTTGTGATTGTTAAAAAAAAAAAAAAAAAAAAAAAAAACTACTGAAAAATCAATAAAATATGCATTAAAAAAAAAGAAAGAAATAGACAACCACTCGTGGGTTACTGCACAGGCAGTCACTCACACACACGACAGACAGATAACAAAGAGCGGCCTACCACGCAAGCGAGGAGGCCACTGAAAGACAGAAAGGCGACAGGCTTGGTCTTTTCAAAGTCGTTGTGTAACACTGTTACATTAAATTGAAAGCTTTAAATGAGAAAAGCAACAAATACATACATAAAGTGTAACATACCTTTAAGTGGAGCCATTGGGCACCAGTACCTTTCCGTTCCGCCCCCAGGTCTATCTACAGGTGGCCAAATTATTAGGAAAACCTGTTTTTCCACATTTTTTTCCTTTATTAAGGTCAGGTGGTCATCGGGGGAGGGGGTGTGTTTGTTCTATGTTTGGTAACAGTTAGGTTTCTGGCTACTCTGATTTTAACCAAACTCATCTACTGAAAAAAAAATTATTAAAAGTATTAAAAGTACTAAAAACACGTTTAGAGTAGTTTGCTGACAATCCTCCTCCTTTTTCTGCTGGATTATGAATACTTTTGTTGTTTTTTGTTGGAGTTTTCCTGGTTTTGTTTTGGATGGACAGCAACCCCAAGGACTTTCTACACTGACAGCTTCATCAGACCTGGTGAGATCTAACCAATCTTTTTTTCTAGATTTTGGATTATTTTTGTTTTTTCTTGTTTTTCTTGTTTTTCCATTTGAGAAGCTACAGCAACTTGACTATTCTGTTCGGGATTGTGTGTATATTTGTGGGGTGTTGGTTTGGGGTTATTTTTGGTCACTTGTAAATGCTTTAATATTTCTGTACAATACACTTGTTTGTTGATTAATTGAACTGGGTCCAGAATCTATTTATTTTTCTGACAGTATTCCATAAATTTTGGGAAACCGTTGCAGTTGATTCTGGGAAAGCAGCGAGCCAGTTTTCAGCACAAATGCAATGGAAATACAATCGACTCGATTCCACTCGAGAAGCTCTTTTCTAGCAACACGCTCAGCTAGACACAGAGGTCTTACCGTACCGTCTTGAGAAGGAAAAAGAGGAATGGCTTCCTCAGGATGACAGTTTTAATCCCTCGGTGGGCGGGACCAAGTGTGTCATCCCAGGAAGGGGCCTATCGGCAGCTCTGGTATAGAGAGCTCAGCGATACCTACCCAATGGGCAGGCATATCCCATACATACATACATACATTTATTTATTTATTTCTTAGAAGACGCCCTTATCCAGGGTGACTTACAATCGTAAGCAAATACATTTCAAGTATCACAGTACAAGTAATAATACAATTAAGAGCAAGTACATTGGTGGTCATCTTCGAATTGAAAAAGAACGCTATTTGTGGTCTCCACTGGAAAAAAAGAATTAGATGAAGGATAGCCTATATATTTGATAAAAGTAAAACATAAATAAATAAATCAATACATAGACATTTCTTTCTTTATCTATCTTGATATTTATTTATTTCTTTTTCATTATCAGATATAAACACTGCCATTTAATACTGTATGAAACGAAAATAAATACTCAACAGTTCTTGTTTAATTGTATGTTAGTGATGATTTTTGTACATAAAGGTTGTCATGCTTTCATATATTTTTACTTTCAAATTAAAAAAATATATTGGGACGACCCGGACAATTGCTTTGTTGCAGGACTTGTTGTCTGTTCAGTTTGTCTCGTCTGTCTTTTATGCTACATGTATTGTAAGGGGAACAGGTCACACCCTTACTTAGCATGGGAAGGGAAAGTGAGTGAATGAGAGGGGAGAATATGTGTTGCTGTTTTCGGGGGTTGCAGAGCACAGATGTGACATGTTGATGAGCCAGACAGCGGTAGGAAACGACAGGAGGTTATATAATGGGGTGCATGAGCCTGGGGACCGGGGACAGTCCATCAATGAATTTGAATGTGAAACTGTGCGTGAGACTGAGTAAGTGTGTGAGTTGTGACTGGAGAGAATATACAGTGAAAGTGCCAAGACTAAAACGTAGAGTTATTATTTTGGTGCCGTGAATTCCGGCCCCTGACCGGAATTCTCTGTAGTTTCAAATAAAGCAAACATTTTGAGAATTCAACACCGTCTCCCTTTATTTACAAAATCTTGTTAGTCTTACTTGTTAAAAACTTTAATTTTACTGCTATACAGTACTACTTGCAAATGTTGTGAAATGGAAGGACAAACTTTGTGGCGTGAAAACTAGACCGTCTGCATTGGAAGCATGTCTTTGGTTCGATTCCCACACAGGGCTTATATTGCAAACTTAATAAAAAAAATTGAATGTATTTTATTTATGTGTAACAAACACATTTTTAATGTGAAAAAATGCAGTTGATATGAATGACAATTTCATTGAACATACATACTTTTGCACACATAACTTTAATGTGTTTATTTATATATAACTGTAAAAGTGGTTGGGGTCAAGGTTGCCACGGTTACTAACTTGGCTTGTGTTTTTCAGGCACAATAAAGGCTGAACAAACTTCAAAAACACAAGCCAAGTTAGTAGAAACAATTGGGGCAACCTTGACCCCCATCACTTTTACAGTTGTGCCTATTTGCTTGGTGCTGGCCAAGGTTGCCCCAGTTTTTTCTTCTAACTTAGCTTGTGTTTTTGATACAAGTTAGAAGAAACAATTGGGGCAGCCTTAACATCCACCGCTTTTACAATTGTGCCTGTTTGCTTTGTGTTGAGCAAGGTTGCCCCAATGGTTTCTTGAAACTTGACTTGTGTTTTTGATATCTCCACTAAATGGCTGGGCACTTTTGATAACTTGACGTTTTTGTTTCAGATGGGACAACACCCGTTAAAATCATTACCTCTTTCAACTTGCAGTATAGATAGTATAGAAAACATAACCCCATTAAAACAACAAACCAGTATAAGTAATACAACAAACATTTATACAACTATACCAATTTGTAATATCTTTGCAGTGTGAGCTAATCTAGCCCAGTGGTTTCTGGGTACCATCATGATGCTGAAGGTATTTACCACAGAGCATAGACCACTTGACAAAAATCAACATGTGTATTTTCACTACAAGTAAAACTATACATGCATCTGTAAATTAGATATCATTCAAATAATAGATGTAAAACTGTAACAAGCAATTTCTGGGCATTGGTGTAATTTGCAGTTGTAACTGTAAATTATAGCATGTGTTTTTTATTTGCTAGATAGATAGATAGACATATACCAAAAAGATACTTGCAAAGCAAGGCATTATGTATCTGTATTATGTTACCCGACGTCTGAAATAAATAAAACACATCCTACTGTAGGGCACAGTATTTCTCTTTGTTGATTTGTAAGGTAGTTTGGTGGGTGCAAGATTTATTTTCACTTCTGGGATTTTTTTTTGTTATACATTGCTATATGATGATTATATTTCAGCCAATTTAAAATGAAACACTAAAGACAACATTTCACTTAAACAGTACCTTTCACAACCAAGGCCATCCTAAATCGCTTTACAAATATATATACAGTATATAATTTTATTCAAAAGCTAAGTCAAACAAATAAATATTGAGGTGAGGTTTTAAAACTGTCACAGTTTCAAAATTCATATAGTCTCCTGATGTTTAAACAGTATTTGAAAATAAACAAGATGCTTGTCCAAGTACTACAATAATCTAATCTATCCACCCAGGACCAATACTGAGTGATACATGTCCTTGATGTACCTGGAAGGAAAGGGGACCTCTTCAGGGATCCGGGGATCTGATTCCCTGACAACTACCCGTACTCCATACAACCCAGAATAATTCATTTCACATTGAAATAAAAAAGGAGAAAAAAGGTAAACTTATGAATCCATTGCATTTTATGAAATCCAGTGATACAAATACTAAGAATAAAGTCAGTTTGTATGGAAAGATATTTCCAATATTAGACAAGAGAAATCTATTTGGTATCCTGTATAAAAATAAGGCTGAAAGGCTGCTTTAACAATGAAACTGTCCGTTAATTATAAAAGGCTAGTGTTATTTCTGGGAGATACTGATATGCATTCCTCTTCAGAACAAGCCTGCAGGTCTATTGGCGGACAAACAATCCTGCTGTGATCCTATTCACAAGCCCAAGGAAACAAAAGACAGCAGTCTAATTCTTAAGAAATCATGCTACTCTTCTATACCTGCTGTACCACTTGATGCCATTTATAATAAAAATTCACCACATAACAAATAATCTAAAACACATACTAGTAAGCATTCTTCTTATGACATAATACACAAATTATATTAAAAAAAACCTTTATTTTGTGTTCTTTTTAGAATATTTAAAATGTTGTCAGGTTACCTACAGTACATGTAGTCTGTCGCTACAAGTTATTAAATAACAATTTATATTCTGGGATGTCCCATTCCATTTCCAGGATTCTGTTTTAAATTAGATTTATACAATTACATTTTTTTTTCTGTTTTGACACACATTGCAATATTAATCAAAAGCAATGTTCACTCACAAGGCTAGTTTTGTAACATTGGTGCATATTTCTCTCACAAAAATCTAAAATTCTTTATTAAATGAACAGGCATATGTTTCATCATAACAAATTAAACTTCAATGACACTCATCTAGTTTCAATATTTCCGCAAACACCACTAGGGTGAGCAGTACCCTGAATTGATCACATTTTCACAATGTGTGTGTATAAGAAATACAATTTAAGGTAGCACAAAAATGCATTCATAAATAAAAGTATTACAGGTTTTAACCAGTTTACAAAGCAGTTCAGATTTCATATGTTCTCTTGCATCAGTTGCTCAGTGTTTGCTGTGTTTTTATTTGCTTATTGGATGCACTGTAGCGACGGGGCAGCTCCTACGAGGAACCCATGTAAAATGGACTGTATAATGGACTGTGTTATGTAGATGTTATGGACTGGGGAAGGTCATGGGACTTTGCTGTCTATATCTCCTCTCCCTGTTCCGTAGCTTGCCTGTGGGCTGCGTGTGTGTGGAAAGAGATTGCGTGCCTGCACAGCCAATAGGGTTATGAATGGGCCAATGGGTGAAGAGTGGGTGGTGTTGTGCTGCATAAAAGAGCATGCTGCAGCACCAGTGAGTTGAGTTGCGTGCAAGGAGTTGAAAGAGTAAAATCTATTCTAAAAGAGTTATCCATTTGGCACTCAGAGCGGATAATAAAAATAGCAGTTTTGACTGCTTTGAACACCGTTGTCTGCCTCTTCTTCTTCCCCACTAGAGCCCACCATAGCCAGATGCTACACTGGTGTCAGAGTAAAACAAGATGGAAATGGAATTAGCAGAAGACATACATCGGGACCTGAGAGAGGGAGTATCCCCGCAGCCTGAAGAGCCGGTTGGGGCAAGCAGTGGGCACTGTCCTGGTTAAAAGTGACACCACTAGTGAAGGTGCTCTGGAGAGCCGAGAGAGAAGAATTTCCCAAAGGCACTTCCAAGCACCATGCTACCAACCAGCAGGAGATGAGATCTACCCCATCCCCAGCCGCCACTAGCAGAGAAGCAGCAGACTGTGAGATGGGAGCTCGTCCGAAAGTTCGCCCCTGACTGCTGTGGAAGATTGACCTGGACTGTCCTCCTAGAACAGAGGACGCAAAAGAGGGAGAGAGAGAGGATGCCGCAGAACAGAACTGAGGAGAGTAAGATGTCACCACCTGCAACCACGGACATTCTGCTCCACCTCACGGACCAGAACCAAAGCTACCCCGGTTCAACGGCATCTCTTCACTGGAGGACTTGCTGCCTCAGTTTGAGTTGTTCGCTGCAGAATACGGTTGGCCCGTAGGAAAACTTCCTGCTTGTCCCAATCCCTGGAGGGGTTAGCCTACTGGACCTGAGCAAGGAGGAGAGGGTTGCCTGCCCTGACGGCTTTGAAGAGGCGCTTCGGAGGCAGCGAGTCCTGCCTAGGCCTACAGGACCAGCTCAGGTGCCAGGGGAGAGCACTGGGAGAGAAGCTGGGCGCCCTAGCCACTGACATTGCCCGCCTGGCAAGACAAGCCTATTGTGATGAGCCCAACAGCTTCAGCCAGTGGATTGCCCTGGACACCTTCCTGCGCAGCCTGCAACTGCTGCAGCTACACCATCAGGTCCGCCTCGCTGACCCCTGCACACTGGATGAGGCAGTGAACAGAGCTCTAGCGATAGAAGCCATGCTGCACAACAAGGAACCCCTGGCCTGTCGCCCAACAACCCAGCCTGTTTGCTCGACCTACCATGCCCCTGAAGAAACTCCAGGCTACGACCACGAGCATGCCCCCTTGTTGAGAGTGAGACCTGCCGCCCCCAGTGGAGCACGGGTGCGGGAGAGAGTGTGCTGGATATGCGGCCAGCTGGGGCACTTGATGCCCAACTGCCGCCGCCTGCAGCCCAGAGAGATATCTCCACCAGGGCCAGCGGGAAATGAATGAGGGCCCACGTAGAAGAGGAACCACAGACCCTGCAACTCAACCCCACCACAGCTGCCTTCCAGCCCCCCATTGAAGCAATAGTCGGAGATGACACCTTTCTATACACACAGGTCCACATTGAGGGAATCCCATGCACCACCCTGATCGACACAGGGTCTTCCATCACCATCGTCCACCCAGACGCATTGCAGCAAGCAGGGACGGATTGGAGGGAATGAATCCACCCGACCCAGGTGCATCGGAAGACCGTAACCGGAGAGCAGGTGCCCATGGAAGGTAAGAGATGGCTATAGGTGGAGTACGGGTAGTGACTAATTACCATGAAGTCTGGCTGGCTGGCTGGCGTGCAAGACCCCTGCATCCTCTGGCTGACTCTGCTCAATCTGTGCTATTGGGAGTATCGCTGCCCCCGACTACATCGCCCCAGGGCCACGGCCCTGCGCCTGGCTGCAGCAATAGCTCTGATAGCCCCTGGGCCTCCGCCATGGTGCTCGTACCTAAGAAGGATGGGGAGTGGCACTTCTGCATCGATTACCGCCGCCTAAACGACACCAGGAAGAAGGATTTGTATACCCTACCACAGATAGATGAGTCGCTGGACCTGGTAGCTGCCTCGGGCTGATTTAGTTCCCTGGATCTCCACAGTAGCTACTGGCAAGTCGAGCCATCACCTGAAGCACACGCCAAGATGGCCTTCTCTACAGGGAGAGGGCTTTGGCAGTTAAAAGTCTTCCCCTTTGGACTGTGCAATGTGTCTGACACTTTTCAGAGGCTGATGGAGTGAGTGCTGACGGGCATCTCCACCAGTGGTGCCTAGTCTACCTAGATGACCTGCTGATCCACACTGCCACCTTCAACGAGGCCCTAACCAACCTGAGGGAGGTGCTACAGCAACTCAGAGTTGTCAGACTCAAGCTGCACCTGGACAAGTGTAAGCTAATGCAGAGGGAGGTCACATTCCTGGTGCACCGTGTGGAAAAGGACGGGATCAAGACGGAGCCAGAGAAGATTGAGGCAGTCCGGAGATGGCCGACCCCTACCGCCCAGCGCTAGCTGCAGAGCTTCTTAGGAGTCACCTCCTACTATCACTGCTTTGTCCCCTAGTTCGCCAACATTGCCCCCCCCCCCCCCCTCCATCAGCTGCACCAGCCGTTCGCTGACCCGGGCACCCATCCTGATGCCACCTACACCAAAGCTGCCCTGTATCCTGGCCACCGATGCCAGCAACCAGGGACTAGGAGCTGCACTGTCTCCGGAGGGGAGAGGGTCATTGTTTACCAAGAATATGACTTTGCCATACAGCACAGAGCTGGCATCTGCCATGCCAACGTGGATGCTCTGTCACACCGCCCTTGCCTGCTGGAAGACTGCCACCACTGCGAGAGCAGGAAGCAGCATGCGTGAGGCCGAAGGGAGAGTGTGTCAGAAGAGGGAGCAGTGAGGCGCCAGGATAAGACACCAACCTGCCATAGACTGGAAAGCACAGCAGGAGCAGGACCCAGATTTACAGCCTGTCTTTCCATGGATGGTAGAATATACGCAGCCTTCGTGGGAGACCATTGCAACCTTCTCCCCTTCCACCAAGGGGCTATGGGCATAATGTGATAGGCTGACACTGCGGGAGGAGGTGCTGCAATGATGCCGGTTAGATCCAGCATCCGGAGAAGAGTGGTGGCAGCTGGTTGTCCCCCGAACACTAGAACCTGCTTTCCTGAGAGCTGTCTGTCATATTGGGAACTTTGGGGTAGCTAAAACCCTGCGGCACCTGAGATAGTCCTACTACTGAGGCTGCTGTTGGAGAGACATGGATGACCACTGTCGGAGATGCGATGACTGCAAAACCTGCAAGGGACACCCTGGGTAGTGCCTGTTCTCGAGTGACGCCGCTGGGGGAGACCTCTCCCACTCCTCACAATCACCCAACTCCGGCAACGAGAGTAAGACCAGATCTGGCTGCTCCTTCATTTCAGGATAGGTCAGTTCTTCCCAGGCCTGGAAGTGTTTAAGAGGGGGGCAGTGTAGCACCGGGGCAGCTGCTACGAGGAACCTGTGTTGCATGGATTGTGAAACAGACTGTGTTATGGACAGGGGAAGGGGGTGGGACTTTGCTGTCTATAATGTATAATCTGTATTTGTTTTGTTCTTTGCCGGAGAGTGAGTGTGTGTGTTCCACTGGTTTTGGTCTGCTTGTCTCTCTCTTTAAGGCTTTAAGGGCTTACTTGGCGACATTTTTTGTCAAAAGCGACTATCTACAAATCTAATGATTTCCAGGACAGTCATCTGAGAATTTCAGAGATATAAAAATTGGCAAAATGTTTTGATTATCCTGTATTATGCAACGTCCATTTACTATCATTGTCAGTCCTTTTAGAATCAGTGTCAGGGTAATTAAAATGAAATCCAATAATGCCTTGCCCCATTTGAATAGGGAAAGTCAATGCGTCATTTGTTTAGCAACCGGCTTAACAACCACAAATCTGAATTTTTCATAGGCTGTGTGGCAGAGCAGGGCTCTGCCCTTAGAAATACTGGCAGGGAAGGAGTTAAATTCTCCTCCCTGCCCAGATTGATTGCTTTAGGTGGGAGCAATCAGTCAATTAATCATTCAATTAAGGACTCAGCCACCTGGCATAAAAGGAGGCCTCAGCCTCCCATTTGGGAGAGAGTTCTGGAAGGAGAAGAAGAGTGTTTTCTGTTTGTGCTGTGTTTTTGAATCCAGTGAAAGCCCAGCCTGGAAACCTTTATTTTTGTAAGTTTTGCTTTTTTGTTTTCTGTTTATTTTATGTTTTAAAACCTTTTTGTTTGGCCTTTGTGCCTGTTTATTTTGGATTTTTGTCAATTAAAAACTTTATTTTTGAACTTTCAAACTGTCTCTGAGTCACAACCTCTGCCAATCCTATCACAGGCTGATTTATGTAATTTACCGGGGGGAACATTTTCATGTGACACTGACATGCTTGCTCTCTTTCCTGTTGAAATTTCTATCACAGTAGCTTCTACATTTTGTTTAAATGTATAATACACCCATGTTAAAAATATATAGTGGTTGAGCTCTCTGGTTCCCTTTCACTGCTCTTCCTATTTCTATTCTATGTATTGTTTTCTCTTTTTTTTTTTTGTGGATAATACATTAAGTAAAGCTTGAAATAAAAATGTAATTTTTGAATATTTTTTTTTTATTTGAAAGTACCATGCAACTTCAGCAGTGTCAGCTTTTATAGCATTCAAAATACAACAGTACATTTTTTAAAGGGCAGAACTAAAAATCTGTACAAAAATGCAAATTGTCTACCTAAAGGTTTTGGTTAAGCAGGGCTTTGCAACCCTGGTCCTGGGGACCCCATGTGTCTTCTGGTTATCATTCCAACTAAGCTCTCAGTTACTTAGTTAATTTAACTAATTTGCTTAATTAGACATTTATACTTGTTTTAGCTCTTAAGCAGCTGCAGATTTCATGTTAGCTATAACATTTTACAAGCAACTTGAACTCTGCAACTTTTAGGATCTGGGATCAATTAAAAAGGTCTAATTAAGCAAATTCTTAGTTCAATTAAGGTTAAGTAATGGAGAGCTCAGTTGGAATGAAAACTAGAAGACACATGGGGTCCCCAGGACCAGGGTTGGGAAGCCAGATTAAAATGTATCTTAGAACTAACAGCAGTCAATACACTCTCTGATAAATTCCTGTACGTACGTATATTGTCATGTTAAATTACCACCTATCAGAACACTAAAAAGTCCCGTGAGCAAGGTTGACTGTAGATCTCATCCTTTGTATTGTAATGTTGGCTATAAAGAATTATTCTGAACTGACGGGCATTATGACCAGCTGGAAACTATGTTACCCAGACAAAGGGAGTGGTTAGATTACCACGTGAGACCGAAGTCTTGGTGCTGCTAAACCCTAACTTCCCAGGATTTCTGAGTTTATGACAGTGATTGTACAGTGGAACGGAACGTTTATCAAGTGGAAACCTGGCTGGATTATCGCTTTTGAACTCGCCGATTTACATTTATTTTATGAATTACTTGGTACTGAAAGAAACAGTTCTTGATTTGGTTTTTACCTTGATCTAACTGAAGCTATTTTAACTGCTTTTCGGTTGGTTTCGTTTCTTTAGTTTTGCTCTTGCTGAAGAAGGACGATTTTAGAGGTTAGAACATAAAGTATTGGAGTTGCAGAATGCAAGAAGACGAGTTAGACTGTGACAACGTGAAATTAGTAGCAGAAGTAAACGAGGATTTGACAAAGCTGCTGAACTACAAGGTGTACAAACGGAGATGGTTCATCCTGCTTGTGATCTGTATCCTGAACAGTTCCAATGCCATGGTATGTACGCAGGGTGTGTACGGTATCATAACAACACAACCTACCGAAATGCAAAGCTTGGTTTGCGTGTCTGTTTTTACGTGTTTGGTAGTTATAGACGCTCAGACTAAGCTATTGGTCACTTTTTAGAACTCGCTAGACTCCATGTCAGTGCTACAGTTTTCTAACAGTGATTCGTCCCTGGTGATGTAAATTTAAAATTAGAGCTATCAGTAGGACAACATATTATTTGTTTATTTAGCAGACGCCTTTAGCCAGGGCGACTTACAGAGACTAGGGTGTGTGAACTATGCATCAGCTGCTGAGTCACTTACAACAACATCTCACCCAAAAGACGGAGCACAAGGAGGTAAAGTGACTTGCTCAGGGTCACACAATGAGTCAGTGGCTGAGGTGGGATTTGAACCGGGGACCTGCTATCATATCATAGTATGAACATAATGGTATAGAATAAGAAATTGCAATGTAAGTTTAATGAAAATTGGATAAGTGGTATTTAAGACCTAAATCATTAGACGCAAATGAGGCGTTGATACTCTCAGTAGTTTACACTAAATGTTGTTTCACAACATTTTAATAAGCGTTTTTTCAAATGTATGCGAAAATCAGAACAGAAAATAGGAGGCACTTTTTTACACAGAGAATTGTGAGGGTCTGGAACCAACTCCCCAGTAATGTTGTTGAAGCTGACACCCTGGGATCCTTCAAGAAGCTGCTTGATGAGATTCTGGGATCAATAAGCTACTAACAACCAAACAAGCAAGATGGGCTGAATGGCCTCCTCTCGTTTGTAAACTTTCTTATGTTCTTATGTTCTTACAGCTATTTATATTAAAGATAAATAAATACACAAATACTGTACATATTTTCACACGTGTGACGTAGTCTACAGAAGAACAAATGTAAGGACATACATGCACCACCATAACCCCCCAGAATCTAATACAATAAATTATGCTAAATAATGTTAATACCAAGTTACATCACAATTAGATAAACAGTTTTGTAGATATGTATTGAAACATTTAAAGTGTGACATACAGTATGTACCGTGTACTACCGCCTTCACTATATCCCTGTTAACAGACTTCCATCGCCTGCAGGGGGTAATACATGTGAATGCTAATTTGTATAATGTTACCATTATACACAGTAGGCTGCAGTAGACTGTTACATGTACAGTAGTCAAGAGAACTTTTTTTATTGTACAGACTGATTATAAGGGCCCTGGGGGACAAGTGTCAATGGTGGAGAAAGGTTATGAAGTCACTGAGTAACAGAGGTAGGATGTGTTTCAGATGATCATAACTTGCTAAAAAGAGCAATGTCACTGCAGCTTTAAGAACTTACCACTGGGAATAAATAATTCTTCTAGGCCCTTGCAGTAATGATGCTCTGATCAGCCGTTTTAAAGCATCTTTAAAGCTTGGACCAGGAGTTTAGTGGAATAAGCAATGAGAAAAGGACGGATTTGGTAGATGTTGTTAAAAAAGAAACAGCAAGTGCATGACAGAGAGGAAATGTGTTGTGAGTAGGAGAAGTAGGGGCCAAAAGAGGAGATGAGAGTACCTAACGAGCAGGTGTAGAGAGAACAGGAAGGGTCCCAGGACAGATACTTGGGGTACACCCGTAGAGAAGGGTCCAGGAGAAGAGAGAGAGCCATGCCAGGAAACCTGGAAGGAATGGTTAGAGAGCAGTGCCTGAGATCCCCAGGTCAGAGAGAGAGGAGGATAGCATGATCGACAGTGTCGACAAGAAGACTCAGACACAGGGAAGCTGCAGTTTAAGCACTAAAGTGCACTTTAATAAACACAAATAACACAAACAAAAAGGGCACAAGAGCCAAAATAAAGGTTTAACAAAACACAAAAACTGCTGTCAGGCTGGGCATTCGCCTTCACTGAACAGGGGACCGTTTCCCAAAAGCAACTTGAGTCAAACGAACATCGTAAGACCGTCGTAAGAGCAATGTATCAAATCTGATGTGTTTCCCAAACACCGTCGTTAGTCAAGTAGTTTGTGAATGGCATCGTGGGTTTACGAGTGGCCTGGGGTAAGCGTGAGGAGAGATGTGAGTCATGAACGCACACAAGGGCTGTGGAGCGCCACTTGAAGTGGGGGGGGGGGGACATCGTACATTAAAATTCTGGTTTAAGTTTAGTTTAACAATTCCTGCTTTGAAACAGTAGCCTATATTGTGTTGCTTTGTGTTGAATTTATTACATTTGTATTTAACAAAAAAAAATAGGGAATTTTATTAAGAATAAAAAATGACCAGTGATTAATTTTATCGTTTTGAAGTCAACCTACCTTAAATTGCAATGCGTAAAATAGACACATAATGTGAGGGCATAAGTAAAGCGTTTAGTAATAAAAAGTTTATATAAGATAACAACAAATTATGTGTTAAAGTAGGAGAAAGGCAGACAACAATTTTGCCAAACTTTAATTCCAGAGGAAGGTACATTATATTTTGAATTTGTTTGACGGCTTTACTCAGAGTTCCATGCAAGCCAGCTGAAGAAATGGAAGAATATGACTGGAAGAATTTGGATCGGACAGCTACCTTCGCGTTAAAGCTATGTATTAATTGTTATATTACATATTAATAGGACGAGCCGCTACTGCCAAAACTGCCTGCGTATGTCAAAATAAGTGGTAACATAATGTAATATTGCAATCAATTAGGGGTTGATTTTTTCATTTTTATATATATTTTTTGGAGTGCCCAATTTACCACAATACAATAGGCTTTGCCACTTAATTTACTACTCTGCACACAAAATGGAAGTTAATCATATGTTATCTTGTAAGCACTATTCTTTTAAAATAGGGAACAAAAAAAGACTAGATCACTGCAGGTTTTTCTGATTTGCAAGTCAGACATGAGCCCCCAGTACTTTAGGTCTTTATTGGAGAACTGTGCTGATAAAGACGGTCGTAACATAATTCACATTCAACTGTACACCAAACTGTAACCATTAACCTGTCCCATTGCAGCAAGAGCTCTATTTAGGCCACAGGGGTGCTTCAAACTTCTAAGTTGTAAAAAGATACCAGGTTGTGATGACCAACACAGAAAGCAACACGAATACAGATATTTCATATCAGGTTGGTTTTTAAATTATGAAACTTGAAGAAGGAACAATATATGTGAGAAGGAAGTTCAACCACAATAATAATTTCTTGGTCCTTCTGTTTGAAAGTGCTGACAGTATATATCTGTTTTCGGCCCATCATGGTTGAGAAATACTGGTAAAAAGTTCATACAAAAATTTTGTTGGTAGGGTAAAACATCAGAGAACCAATTTTACTTTTCACAAAAGGTACTATTCAGCCAAAAGAGCAGAAATCTATTTGTTTCTTTATTCATTTATTGACAGTGTCGACTGGTATTGACAATGGCCTGAAAAAAGAAACAAGGACCAGGAGTCACAAGTGGAGATTAGATAAAGTGCATTCAAAACAGAAAATAGGAGGCACTTTTTTACACAGGGAATTGTGGGAGTCTGGAACCAACTCAACAATAATGTTGTTGAAACTGACACCCTGGGATCCTTCAAGAAGCTGCTTGATGAGATTCTAAGATCAATAAGCTACCAACAACCAAACAAGCAAGATGGGCCGAATGGCCTCCTCTCGTTTGTAACCTTTCTTATGTTCTTATGTTCTTAATTTAAATTCTGCTGTATCAATGCTCTACAGCTATAGGGCCAAGAAATACAAACTGTTGCATAAGTAACAGGCAAATTGTGAAATGTGGCGCCTCTCTCTCATGCAAATTGTAGCCCATACAGTAAATATACAGTATGTGGAGCAAGTCTGAAATACTCCTTTCTTGGCCTGTTTGCACATTACACAACACAATGACCTTATTGTTATTGAGTCTCAAAAGAATGTCACGCTCATTCTCATAGGATTGAGACTAATAATAATACAAAAAACTATAGGAACATAATTTAGATATTTTATTTAACATCATGTGAAAAACAAAACAAAACCTACAAAATAATATTGTAGAAGTCTACCGGAAGCCATAATAGAAGTACAGTATTTCATGTTAGATTTTGAAATATCACATTTTTCAATTTGTCAGTTTTTTGTTAAGTATATGGAAAACTACAAAGCGGTATGTAATTCAATATGTTAATGTAACAGTATTCAGCAGATTTCATTCAACTTTATGAAACAAAATTAGTTAATTCTACAGGATGATGCATAAGGTTTGGCTATAGCTGTACTACATTTTATACTGTACTTCGTAGTCAGGCTTTTATATACAAGTAATAATCTTGAAAGAAGAATAGTAATTTACATGTGAAAAAAAAGATACTTAATAATTTTTTTTCCTTAAATAAGAAAAAAAAAAATTAAAAAAAATCTCAGAAAAGTAATCCCTTTATATGGTGTTCATTTGTACAAAATGGATTACCCCAGAACCCTCTGAACTGCACAGATAAAAACTACTTAGATAAAAAGGTGCAATATATATACAAGTCTACAGACTACCCAAATTTTGTGGACTCCCGTACCAGCTTTAAAGGTCTATACAATGTTTATGGTTTTTGTTATTTTATGTTCTTTTCATTCATGAAGAATTGTAATGCTTATGCTTTTCACTTCTGTTTTTAGTCACTTGATACTTTGAGGAACCTGGGCTGTAATGGGGTGCATGGAGCTTTCTCTTCCTGTTCCAATTTTTGGTCTCAGTCAGTGGTCTCCGACGGTCGGAATGACATCATCTGCACTGCTGCGAGCTGCGTCTTTTTTGAAAAGTCTTACAGCATGTGTGTCTGCGACCGCAAAACGCACAGGGTCGGATGATGTTGAAAAAATCCAACATTTGTTGTATGGTCGCAAGCCAGTGAAGCACGACAGAGCAGGTTTTAGAGGAACCCAATAAACATGAACAACAGAACAGGATTTTAAACTTGCCTCTAAACTGAATGAAATTAAAGCGACCATGCGCAGCAACCACTTGTATAATAATAACAATAATAATGAATGTATTTGTATTTGTATTATTGTTATTCTTTTTATATATTTGAGTCACTAAGTTAACGCCGCTATTTATTTTCTGTATGCAATTACTTTCCCCATCAAATCACTAACGTTGAGAACAGCTGATCACTTTTACTTGTTTGGTGCTCATAAAAATATATATGAGCCAATTTACACATTCACTTCATTCATGAGAGGGGCAATTTTAAAATCCTGTCTCAAAGTGTCGCAGGATTGTGGATCCTGTTGGCAACCCTAGTCACAAGTCAACACCGGCAGTAACGGAGACTGGCTGAAAGTATGACCAACAGCTACGACCACTTTGCTGCATCAAAAAGTCTGCGAACTCGGGGGTGCTTCAGTCCTTCTGGCGCACCCGTAGAAGTGTCTGCAGCTGATGTACGGCTTTTGTCTGCGAGAGAAGTATAAACCAACCTGAAGCATCACATAACAACACAAAGCCAGATGCAGAGCTAGAAATAAAAGAAAAAAGGAATCCAAGTAAAAAGTGAATGGGAAATAAAAATAAATTAATTATGGAGCACCATCAACAATTTTATTTGAGGAGAGCACCCGACAAGATGAATAAATTAGGACATCATCAAATATCTTTAAAATGCTGTAAATACACTAACAGACACCCTGCTAAAGCTCAGATACTTACTGTACCTTAAGTAATTTTAATTTAATTTAAAGTTGAAAATGTGCTTTTAATTTAGGTGTGCACCATTGAAAAGAATTTCATAATCTATATATCTAAATTCTTAAAATTAGGTTTAATCCAATAGAATAAGATATCAATAATGCAACTCTAAGAAAATAGAATAGCCAAGTGTGTCTGCAGTGCTACAGCTTTCATTTCTGCCAACTGCACTTTGTAAAACTACCAATAATGATAAGGGAGGTATTGTGTGTCTTATCCTCCTTTCAACACAATGTCTTCGAGATGAATCTTGGACAAATATTTACATTGTTTTACCACCTGTTGTATAAGATTTTTACTCAAAATAATGCAATGCTACAAGACAGCACTTGATAAAAGTAGTGCTAATTTTCATAAGAGAATCAGTATGATTGAGAAGGAACACCCATCTATTGGTAGGATGGAGTTTCCTCTGGAATATTATTTGCTGGTTCAGTTCCAACACAACTTGCTCATAATTTAATCTAGACCTGGTGGTTGTTCAGAGCCTGTGAGAAAGGAGCAAAACCCTGAGATCTTAAAATATTTACAAAAAGAATAACTGATCCGACAGCAGCAGACCGAATTACCGTTTGTCTTTACATCTTCAAAATAGGGGCCCTTAAGACTTGAAGACATGCTGAGAGACATGTTGTTTGTCTGGACTTTCATACATGAAGGAGACTAAGTTTTAAGGCGGCAGTAGTTTAGGTTACACTCTCTAGTATTTTCCTGTGTCTGTTTTGCCTGACTAGTACTAAGGCGTATTGCCCGATATGATTTTTCTCCAAACCCATGGAGCACGTCAGTCCCGGCACATATCAGCAAATTTGTACCAGAAGATTTATGTGTATCCAGATCATGCTCCTTCCTGAAACAAAGCTGATGTTTTTCTGTACCCTCAATACTTTAGAGTTATATTGCCACTTTATGAATGTCACATCTCTTCCAATGAGAAAAAAAATAAATCTGAGACATAGTTGTTTAATTCGGTAGTGTCTTCGATGGCAAACTGAACGTTTACCACTTTAATAAGTACTGTAAACTATGCTGCTTATATATGACAATCAATGTTCACTATGTTTATTAATAATAATAATAATAATAATAATAATAATAATAATACATTAAAGTAAGGGTTCATTAGTTCTACAGTGTTGCTAGTGTGATTTGTGACCCTACACATTTAGTAAGGTAACAAGAGCCTATCTTCATTGTAATAGAATAGAGATTTAATTAACAGTGGCATTTTTTTTCACAGTAATGCACGTTGTGCCAAACTGTGATCACCTGCCACACTATTTACATCCTGTAAGTCTGAAACCTACAAAGAGAAAAAGACCAGCTTAAGTTAAGTGCAAGATCAATGATGGCAGTAACATTTAAAAGCACTCACTGGCCTGTAGTGTAGTGTACAGTATTGTTGCATGCTTCACTGCTTCAACTTGTTTCAGTAGCACACTAGTCACCTCAATGGATGTGCCATGCTGGATGCCAACAGCAGATTTTCATATAAGCGATGGGTTGAGAGGCAGAAATATGTTGGGAAAAGACAGTTGCCTGCATGCAATACTTTACACTTTTCTCTATTAAATGTCATTTGCCATGTGTCTGCCCAGTTCTGAATGCTGTCTAGATCATTTTGAATGACCTTTGCCGCTGCAACAGTGTTTTCCACTCCTCCTATTTTTGTGTCGTCTGCAAATTTAACGAGTTTGCTTACTATACCAGAATCTAAATCATTAATGTAGATTAGGAATAACAGAGGACCTAATACTGATCCCTGTGGTACACCACTGGTTACCTTGCTCCATTTTGAGGTTTCTCCTCGAATCAGTACTTTCTGTTTTCTACATGTTAACCACTCCCTAATCCATGTGCATGCATTTCCTTGAATCCCTACTGCGTTCAGTTTGAGAATTAATCTTTTATGCAGAACTTTGTCAAAAGCTTTCTGGAAATCTAAATAAACCATGTTGTATGCTTTGCAATTATCCATTGTCAATGTTGCATCCTCTAAAAAGTCAAGCAGGTTAGTTAGACACGATCTCCCTTTCCTAAAACCATGCTGACTGTCTCCCAGGATATTGTTACCATATAGGTAATTTTCCATTTTGGATCTTATTATAGTTTCCATAAGTTTACATATAATAGAAGTCAGGCTTATTGGTCTGTAGTTACCTGGTTCGGTTTTGTCTCCCTTTTTGTGGATGGGTATTACGTTTGCAATTTTCCAGTCTGTCGATACATCCCCTGTGTCAAGAGACTGTTGCATGATCTTGGTTAACGGTTTGTAAATAACTTCTTTCATTTCTTGGAGCACTATTGGGAGGATCTCATCTGGCCCAGGGGATTTGTTTATTTTAAGAACTCCTAGTCCCTTTAACACTTCTGCCTCTGTTATGCTAAAGTTATTTAAAATTGGATAGGAACAGGTTGACATGTGGGGCATGTTGTCCGTGTCCTCCTTTGTAAAAACCTGTAAAAAGTAATCATTTAATATATTTGCTATTTTTTTTTCTTCATCTATGATTTTGCCATTTGTGTCTCTTAGACATTTAACCTCCTCTTTGAATGTTCTCTTGCTGTTATAATATTGGAAAAACATTTTGGAATTGGTTTTAGTCCCCTTTAGCAATGTTGATTTCTATCTCTCTCTTGGCCTTTCTAACTTCCTTTTTGACTTGTGTTTGCAGTTCCAAGTACTCTTTCTGTGTACTTTGTTTTTGGTCCCTTTTAAACGCTCTATAAAGTGCCTTTTTTCGCTGAATATTTTTTTTTTAATTGATCTATTAAACCATTTCGGCCATTTTGTTTTAGATTTAGATTTGTCTACTTTTGGGATGTAATTGATTTGCGCATCTAGTACTACATTTTTAAAAAACAGCCATCCTTTTTCTGTGGATGTTTTCTCTATTTTACTCCAATCTACTTCTGTTAGTCTCTGTTTCATACCTTCATGGTTTGCTTTTCTAAAATTGTAAACCTTAGCTTTAGTCATTACTTTTGGGGTTTTAAAAAATACTTCAAATGAGACCATGTTGTGGTCTGAGTTTGCCAATGGCTCTCTGACCTCTGTTTTAGTTATTCTGTCTTCATTATTTGAAAAGACTAAATCAAGGCATGCCTCCCCTCTAGTCAGTGCCTTGAAAAATTGCGTTAGGAAGCAGTCATTTGTCATTTCCACCATTTCAATTTCGTTTGTTGTGCTCCCCACCTGGTTCTCCCATTTTATACAGGGGAAGTTGAAATCCCCCATTAGTATGGCTTCTCCTTTTCTATACGCATTTCGAATGTCATTGTATAACAGATTATTTTGCTCAGCGTCTGAATTTGGCGGTCTATAGCGTGCTCCTATTATTGTGCCCTTTGAATTTTTGTCCATTATTCTGACCCATATTGATTCGCCGTTGTTTTCTTTGTCCAGATTTAACACCTGGGCTTCAAGACTATTTCTTATGTGTAGCGCTACCGCTCCACCTCTTCTGTCCTGCCTGTCTTTCCTATATAGTGTGTACCCACTAATATTACATTCGTCTCCATCACTCTCAGACAACCAAGTTTCTGTAACACCGATCACATCGTAGTTACTTGTTACTGCAGTAGCTTCAAGTTCTAACATTTTGTTTCTGAGACTTCTAGCATTAAGATAAATACATTTAATAGTTGTCTTACTTGAGTTGTTGCCCTTGTTTTGATGTGGTCTCCCTTCTGTTTTTTTGTTTTCTCCCCCCTTCCTTTCTAATGTTGTTGTAGCTGACACCCTGGGATCCTTCAATAAGCTGCTTGATGAGATTCTGGGATCAATAAGCTACTAACAATCAAACGAGCAAGATGGGCTGAATGGCCTCCTCTCGTTTGTAAACTTTCTTATGTTCTTATGAGTCGTCTTGTGTACTGACAGATACGTGCCTCCACCAAGATGGCCGACTTTCTGTTTTCCCGCCCACCGTCGAGTCAACCCGTCTATGGGGAGGAGTACTACCAACCTTACACAGCGCCCTTTTTGGTTGGGAAGGAGATTTACAACATTGATCCTTTCTCTCTTTGTCACAGATGTACTTGCTATCAGTGTACACTCCGTACTGGGTATTTCATGCTGAAAAGAAAGTATGTCAGGACAACTCTGTTAAACGAGTGAAAATAACAAAAGCACAGTGATAAACTAGGCGACTGCAAGATTGAATGCAATTAGGATCAGCAATGAGCAATTAACATCATTTGTCACGTCTGTTTAAAATAAAAGCTAAACGAAACAGGCTCACTAAGATATGAAGGTAAAAACAAGTGACATTGTTTTGTAATTAACAGCTTTTTTCTGAGTTTAATTAGGAAACAGAATCGTCTCAAAATTATTTTACGTTGTGATCAAAAATAAAATCAGAAAACTTCAAGCTCTATTTATAAGTTTAAAATCAATTCACAGTGGTAGCCAATGTATCAAGGCCAGAATTAGTGTTAGGCTCACTTGTGTTTGATTATATAACTGTCTTGTCCCAGCTTGGCAAACAGTTAAAGTATTGTACATGGGATACATGAATAAACCAGTTAATAATTTAATTATAGTTTTTTGTTGTCCATGGACAAAATGTTATTTGTGCCATGTTTAAAGGTTCATATTTTTTGTATTTCAGTTATGGCTGAGTTTTGCCCCTGTTGCTGACCAGACTGCTAAGTACTTTGAACTTTCCCTGGACCAGGTGAACTGGTTGTCTCTGATATTCCTGGTTGTAGCTATTCCTGTTGGGTTTGGAACCACATGGATGCTTGACACTTTGGGTCTGCGAACTTCAGTAAGTAATGAATGTTAATACATGATTGTATAATATGTTGTTATATTGTGTAAACTACACAAATGAATTGGTTGTAAGGATATTATTTAGTTGACAATGTAATTCAATTATTTAATTCTTTCAAACTTTTAATTTGCATTTTACAATCTTTTTTTGGATAAAAAGAAAATAAAATATCTTAAAGGGGCGTTCACACCGGACGCAGCGCGCACACCGCCTGCTTGCGCGCCGCGCTGCAGTACTGTTCACACCAAACGCGGCAGGGTAAAGTCAGTGGGCGGTCTATTGTTACGTCACGGCTGCAGGTACAGTAAATGCCAGCGGGAAAATAAAACTCTTTTGACAGAACTGAAGACACTGACAAAAGACAACACTGAGGAGCAAAACATTATAAATATTTTTTTATAAAACCTAATTGTAACCCCACACCACCACAATCACCCCCCCTCCTTTTTTAATTAATTTTGTTCAAAACTGTTAAAATATAATATATGTACACCAAATAAAACGTTTTGCTTTATTTTTTTAAAAGTTTGTCTGCATTTAATTTATACCCCAAAAAATGCTTCCGTTATAGTAGCAGGTGCATAATTATTTTCAATGTGGAGTTTAGCACAAAATATATATTATCTCATTTACGTAATTATGTATATTTAGTATTCACTCTGTAATCCCATTTGTACACCCACAGACCTCCATGCTGCAGCTTTTTTATTAATATCGCGGTGACTATTAATTGTTGTATTATACAAAGCGGGGAAATCTGAAATTTAAAGCTAACAGCTTTTCCTCCATTTTATTTTTTTTATTTCTTCCCCGCAAAGGAACCTCCTACTTTTCCCTGATTGGCTGTTGGTAGGTTACGTCACGAAGTAGCGCGACAAAAGTTGAAAATATTTTATCTCTTGCGCGCCGCGTCCCTCTGCCGCTGCGCGTAACCGCCTTCATTGAAAACCATTGCTAGTGCCGTGCCTGAAGCCATCTTTTATCTGTATTTTAGTACTGTATGTACGATTGTAGGCTATAAATCAATATGTTTGAAGTGCCATTTGTGTTTGTAGTTGTTAGCTACAGTGCCTTGCATAAGTATTCACCCCCCTTGGACTTTTCTACATTTTGTAGTGTTACAACCTGGAATTAAAATTGATTTAATTGGGATTTTTACACAACATACTTAACACTTTGAAGGTGCAAAATATTTTTTTATTGTGACACAAAAGTTAATTAAACAAAAAAAGACATTTGTTGGTTACACAAGTATTCACCCCCCTGAGTCAATACTTGGTAGAAGCACCTTTGGCAGCAATTACAGCTGTGAGTCTTTTTGGGTAAGTCTGTACCAGCTTTGCACATCTGGATCCTGCAATTTTTGCCCATTCTTCTTGGCAAAATTGCTCAAGCTCTATCAAGTTGGATGGGGACCGTTGGTGAACAGCAATTTTCAAGTCTTGCCACAGATTCTCAATTGGATTGAGGTCTGGGCTTTGACTGGGCCATTCTAAGACATTCAGGTTCTTGTTTTTAAACCACTCCAGTGTAGCTTTGGCTGTGTGTTTAGGGTCATTGTCCTGCTGGAAGGTGAACCTCCACCCCAGTCCCAGGTCTCTTGCAGACTGAAACAGGTTTTCCTCTAGAATTTCCCTGTATTTGGCTCCATCCATCTTGCCCTCAATCCTGACCAGTTTCCCAGTCCCTGCCGAAAAGCATCCCCATAACATGATGCTGCCACCACCATGCTTCACCGTGGGGATGGTGTTCTTACGGTGTTCTTTGGCTTTGCACCACACATAGCGTTTTGCGCTAAGGCCAAAAAGTTCAATTTTGGTCTCATCAGACCAGAGAACCTTTTTCCACATGTTTGCTGTGACTCCCACATGCCTTTTGGCAAAATCCAAACAGGATTTTTTTTTTTCAGCAATGGCTTTCTTCTAGCCACTCTTCCATAAAGCCCAGCTTTGTGGAGTGTCCGGGTGTGGCGGAGTGTCCCGCCCCTATTATTATTATTTGTATTTTTGTTTGCGGTGCGTATTTTATTATATTTAAAACCCCTGTGAGGATGCATGACTGATCAGCTACTGATTATTTAAGTAGCTGACAGTCATGCATCCTTACCAAACGTGTGCAGACTCTGGCCGAGGGGTAATAAGATAATTAACAACTAGTTAATCCCTTGGCCAGAGTATAAGAAGCGGCAGCTGTCCGTTCTGTGGTTGTTGAGTGTAGAGAGTACGGGGAGCGGAGAGAAAGAAGGACATTTAAAAACAATTGCTAAAACGTGCGGGAGCTGCCTCTGCCTCCGCCACTTCCACCGCTTCCACCACCAGGAGCAGAGCAGCGGGAGCTGCCTCTACCTCCACCACCTCTAGGGGCAGAGCAGCAGGAGCTGCCTCTGCCTCCGCCACCTCCACCTCCAGGAGCAGAGCAGCAGGAGCTGCCTCTGTCTCCGCCACCTCCACCGCTTCCACCACCAGGAGCAGAGCAGCGGGAGCTGCCTCTGCCTCCGCCACCTCCACCGCTTCCACCACCAGGAGCAGAGCAGCGGGAGCTGCCTTTGCCTCCATCGCCTCTAGGGGCAGAGCAGCAGGAGCTGCCTCTGCCTCCGCCACCTCCACCAGCAGAGGGTGAATGCATGCTGGTTCTGTCTCAACCGCCGTGGGAGGACTGCTTGCCCCTCCCACCTCCACCAGGAGAGGGTGAATGCCTGCTGGTTCCGTCTCAAGCGCCGTGGGAGGACTGCTTACCGCTCCCAGCTCCACCAGCAGAGGGTGAATTCCTGCTGGTTCCGCCTCAACCGCTGTGGGAGGATTGCTTGACCCTCCCACCTCCACCAGCAGAGGGTGAATACCTGCTGGTTCCGCCTCAACCACCGTTGGAGGACTGCTTGCCCCTCCCACCTCCACCAGCAGAGGGTGAATACCTGCTGGTTCCATCTCCATCTCCACCAGCAGAGGGTGAATACCTGCTGGTTCCATCTCCATCTCCACCAGCAGAGGGTGAATACCTGCTGGTTCCATCTCCATCTCCACCAGCAGAGGGTGAATACCTGCTGGTTCCATCTCCATCTCCACCAGCAGAGGGTGAATACCTGCTGGTTCCACATCCATCGTGGACTCCATTCAACTAATTATGTGACTTTTGAAGGCAATTGGTTGCACCAGAGCTTATTTAGGGGTGTCACAGCAAAGGGGGTGAATACTTGTGCAATCAAGACTTTTCAGTTTTTTATTTGTAAATAATTTTGAAAAATATGTAGATTTTTTTCCCCACTTCGACATTATGGACTATTTTGTGTAGATCAGTGACAAAAAATCCTAATTTAAATCCATTTTAATTCCAGGTTGTAACACTACAAAATGTGGAAAAGTCCAAGGGGGGTGAATACTTATGCAAGGCACTGTATATTATACATGTATAGGCCTACCATGTATGTAACACTTCATTATATATTTATTAACCTTTTAAAATTACGATAGAACTCCCCAACCCAATACACAATTTGTTTATAATTAATTGTTCGGTGAATCGTCTAATCATGCATTTTCTCTGGTACTCTTTGCTCACCTCTGCGATAAATAAACTCAACATGAATAGAAGTAGCCACTGAACACTTACAGTATGATAAGAACATTTTATATGCATACAAACATGTGATGAAAGTGTATGTTGTACATAAAGTGTGGGGGGAGTCTGACAACATTAAATACGTTTAGGCAAATTCCATGTCAATCACATTCCTCATGGATCTGTGTACGCCCTTGTACACCTGTTCTTCCTTCTTGTGTGGATAAGACACAGGTGTTAAAGCCAAGGACGCATTGCAAATCTGCAATCACCTAAGGAAACTTTATTGTAAAATCTAATATGTTGTTTTCTATACCAATATTTCTGTTGTATAATTCAAATGAAATCTATAGTAGAGGTCAGCTGTCATATAATGTACATAGAATTCAAAGAGGCTACAGTTACATTGATAATTTCTTGATAGTAACATTACACTTTGTGCAAATAGCGGTATATTATTTTATCAATACAGCAAATGTTCCGTAAGGTTACAAATGGTTAAAACAAGTGAATAAATCTTCATAACCACAAGTATAGAAAAGGCTAAAATATTTTCATAACTACAAATACTGAATTATCCAGGTTGTCTGTAAGAAATTAACTCTGGTCCTGTACACTCTCTTTATCTGTATCGTCTGTTAAATTTCTGTTTCAAGGTGAGTTATATACTGTTTCCTGAATTAAAACCCTCCTTTTCCAAGTGCAAATTAACTCCTGATAAGTTATGACAATTAACACAGATTTGCTTTTAAATTCCCACGCAAACAAAAGAAGCACTGCACGTTAAGATATTAACATAATTTCAGAAATCACATTAGGACGATTATTTAATAATGAGGTAGGCATAATGACCACTTGAAAATGCCAAAATCAATGTAACATACCGATTTCTTAATTAACACTGGAGTTATCACTTATGACCTTTTGAAAATCCTGCCCAATACAGACTGATTCTTTCCTGGGCTCAAGAGCATCAAGCCCTAGAGGGCTTTGCTTGTTCATTGTCATCCTCTAACAGTGACAAATCAGAGACACTATTTGGCTGCGGGTTGTCCCCTTGTCCTTCCTTCTTTGTCGCCCCCCGCCCCCCCAACACAACCTTTTGGGACCTGGGTGTAAAGGAAAAACTGTTCATTACTTGTGTTAACAGGTGCCAAAACAGTGCAGGTGGCTAACAGGGAATATTTAAGCTTTTATTTACACATACTTTATTCACTAATAATACATTCAAACAGGATTTGGTTATCCAAAAAACAAGGCTGACAATACAATAAAGCTCAGTAGCTTTACATTTTAAGTTCCATTTCCTTCAATTTTGTATCTATCTATTTTGTATTTTGCAATCATTCAGATTTATTTTCCTCCAACCTGTCTGTCTATATCTGTTTTTACCTGGCTTTAACCTTTGAACTCTGCTGCCCCTACCTAATGTACTCATATAGGGGCTAACAGGATTGAAAGGTCACATTGTCACATGATGTGAATGGGATGAGTCTCTTCAGCGCTAGCTCAAAGAAAGCTGAAAGACATAAGATACAGTATATATAAAATGTGATTATTTCTCAATATTGGAGCAACAGGATCCAGAACAACTTCAAATGATTGTAAACATCATAAAAAGTAATGTAAAAAAATTATTAAAATTACATTTGAACAGACCTAAGGTTTCCACACACCAGGCGTGATGCGATTTTTCATTGGACAATAAGATACGTTCGCAGCAACATGACCATACACCCCAGAAGCGACACAGAGGTGATGCGACAGGTTTGGAAACTGCCAGATCTTTACAACTATTACAAATTACTATTAACAAAACTATGATCAAGACTGGCACATATTCGTCAACATGATGTGGAAATGATGAGTGTCTTCTCTAATAGTATTTCAACATACAGTTGTAGACAAAGGTTTACATACCCCAATTGAAATTTATAATTTATAGAAAGAATTTTAGGGAAAAAATCTTTTGTAGCAAAAGTTTTGCTTTTGTGGATGAAGAAAAAAAGTTACAAGAAATAGATGTCTACAATTATTTATTTCAGCAATTTTTTTTGCAAAACTACAAAAATGCTAATTGAAATGTATTCATACCCTTTGATGCTATGATAGTATTGTCTACAAGGTTCTAGAAATTTCAATATGATAATGCAGAACCTAATTCTAGAAAAGTCTAGAAAATTATGGATTGTAGGTGAACATTCTTAAAGTATAAAAGGGTTAGGCACAGGATGATTGCTGTCATTACCAATAAGTCAATATGGGAAAAATTTAAAGAGCTATGAAGACAGAAAATTATTTATTGTCATAAAGCTGGAGGATACAAGAAGATTTCCAAACATTTGAGTATCCCAATTTCAACTATTGTTTCTATTATCAAGAAGTACAAGACTCTTGGTACTGTCACAACAGTCACTCTGGAAGAATGAAGGTTCTTTCACCAAGAACAAGTAGAAGAATTGTGAGGAAGGTTAATAACAATATGAGATTGACTGCCAAAGATATTCAAAGTGAATTGGCTGCAAGTGGGACTGGGGTTTCATTTCAAGCATAGGTTGAGTATTGGTGAAGGTCTCAATGGTCGCAGGCCAAGGAAAAAGCCACTCTTAGGAAAACGTTTAAAGTTTGCAAAATGGCATTTGAACGATAGATATGAGTTCTGGTCAAAGGTTTTGTGGAGTGATGAAACAGAAATTGAGCCATTTGGTCATGCTGATAGTCGTTACCTTTGGAGAAAGTCTGGTGAGGCGTACAAAGAAAAGAACACCATACCTACTGTCAAGTATGGAGGTGGTAATGTCCTTACTGTTATTCCTCTAATAGCACAGGAAATATAGTTCTAATACATGGTAAAATGGATTCCAAAGCATACCGAAAGATATTGGCCAATCATCTGAAACCCTCCACTACAAAACTTGGTTTAAAGCACAACTGGACATTCCAACATGACAACGATCATAAGCACACATCAAAATCTACTTCAGAATGGTTAAAGAAGAATAAAATCAAGGTTCTGGAATGGCCTAGTCAACTCCCTGATCTAAATCCAATAGAAATCCTCCGAATTTGAACTGGAACAATTCTGCGTTGAAGAATGGTCAGAAATCACTAAAGAATCATGCCAAAAGCTCATAGACAAATATCCTAGTTGTTTATTGCTAACGGTACCTCAACTAGATATTCATTTCAATTTCCTTGTCAGGATATGAATTCTTTTGAATAAGCATTTTTTGAGTTTTGCAAAAAAAATTGCTGAAATAATTGTAGACATCTGTAACTTTTTTTTTCCTCCTCCACAAAGCAAAACCTTTGCTACAAAAGATGTTTCCTATAATTCTTTGTTTTTGAGAAATTTCTAGAAATTATAAATTTCCATTGGGGTATGTAAACTTTTGACTACAACTGTATAT
Organism: Acipenser ruthenus; assembly: GCF_902713425.1. NCBI lineage: Eukaryota > Metazoa > Chordata > Actinopteri > Acipenseriformes > Acipenseridae > Acipenser > Acipenser ruthenus. The sequence continues at coordinate 111,124 of NW_026707499.1, forward strand.
GGCAATAAATCATACATACCAGGCTTATCCAGTTCCTTCAAAATTGACTCCCATATATTGTCTTTCAAATCTGCATCTTTATAATTACGATGACCTTTATCATAAAGCTTTGGGTATTTTTTCATCATTCTGGATACTGCTTCAGCCTGCTGGACCACGTGCATTGAAGCTGTTCTCTGATTGGTTAATTCCCCAGTTGTCGCACGACAAATGGCAAAAATAGGATTCAATCCTATTTATTTCACGTCGCTCCGGTGCCACTCCCGCGTCGCCTGTGGTGTGAAAGATACTTATCGAAAGTATAGGTTCTAGTCATTTTGTCGCATCATGTCTGGTGGGTACCAGCCTTTACTCTATAAAGTTGACTAAATCTGCAGCCAGATGTTTCAGACACTAGCTTAAAGGAAATCTATTTTTATTGCTTTGAAAAAGCAACAACAGTAGGTGAAATGTATTACATTTTATGAATAAAATATTGTTATATTGGAATGTGTTGTGCAGTGTAAAAATGAGATTTTGATAACAGCAGCTAGCAACTCATGATAATTTGACACATTTGACAAAGACTGCTCCCATCAGATTTGTTAAGTAACTTATGTAAACAAGTGTTATTTCTCATTTTCTTTTTTCAGTGGTGTAAAAGGGGAAGTGGTTTAAATGGTTTATCACAAACGGCATCTGCAACAAAGTTATTCTAATTGCTGCCTCTTACTACTATGCTTGCCATAAATGTGCTATAATAACCACCAATGTCACAGGAAACAGCCGACTGTGTGTAAAATGGTATTTGTGTTGAAAAAAAAAGTTTCCAAAAAATCTACATTATATATATATGTATATATAATATACATTATATATATATTCATGTACATGTATATACATAACAAAATGTATGCTAAGTAAGGGGGGGGGGGGGGGGGGCAGCATATAAAAAGTTTACGCACCACTTATTTAGAGAACACATCTCAAACCCCAGTACACTAGAGCAGCCATTTTGAAAAAAGCTTTGAAACAGAGTTTAAAGATAAGGGTAAAAAGTTGTCAGGATGTTAACAATGAAAAGAAAATGTACAGGTACGTTATTTAAACAGTTGTAGAAACATGTGGGGATGTATAATGCAATATTTTTCGGAACCCCGCTACTTACTCTTTAAGCAACTGGTTTTATTAAAAAAAAAAAAAGGTCCTGCTGTTGTCTTGTGTTTCAGTTGATCCTGAGCTCCTGGTTGAACATGACTGGTAGTATTCTGCGCTTCCTCAGTATTCTTGATAACATCCCTGTAGGACTGAGAAACTACCCTCTGCTGATGGCTGGGCAGACCCTGTGTGCCTTGGCACAGCCACTAGTCCTCCTCTCACCCACCAAACTGGCAGCAATTTGGTTTCCAGAGAATCAGAGAGCCACTGCCAATATGATCGCCTCCATGTGTAAGTGGTGTGGTGAGCAAGTGGGCAAATGCATTTGAGTATTTATTGCCCTTGGTAAGTGGAATTCCTAATTTGTAGGTCTGTTCCATAGCAATTTTTATTGTAGAATATTGTTTGAGTGGAAGAAGAATTGAAGCCAACAGTGCAAGTACTTGAGTCCCAACATTATTGAAAACCAGAAAAGCGTTTTAAGTTTCTTATAGTCTCTAATAGGAGTAACATAATCATGTTGTGACTAGGAGCCATATATACTGCTCAGAGTGATTAAAGACAGTATATGTACTTGCAAAAATGCCGGGTCTATCTAGAACAGGGGTGGGCAATTGCGGTCCTGGAGGGCCAGTGTCCCCCCTGGTTTTTGTTCCCTGTGCCCTAAATTACTTAATTGCACCAATTAAGTTCTTATTATAAGCTTAATTGGTTAGTTGGAATGAACACCAGGAGGGACACCGGCCCTCCAGGACCGGACTTGCCCACCCCTGATCTAGAATGTATAGTTTAGGACAGTATTGGAGGGTATTAAACCAGTCAAAAACATCAATATACCTTGGAATAATAAGCGTGTGACCTTTACATCTTTTAAATCCAAGTAATTCTACATACTTGATTGGAAGTCATTATAAATGCATGGCCATTAAGTACCAATAACATATTGGATAGTCAGATACGTTATGTCTGTATGGATTTGCAGCCATTATGAAGTGTTACCCATAAGAGGTTTGACTAAATTAGACTAAAGCCCCTTTCACATTGGCATGATCTACCTGGGTAAGAACCTACCCGGGCAGGACCCGGTGTCATGTGGGTTGGGTACATGATTTCACACTGCTTTTGATAAATCAATGCCCCGGAAGGAGCTTGTTACAGACACTTCCGTCCAAGCTTCTCTGGATTGAACCGTTGACCCAAATGTTGCTCAGAGCAAATGTTTCTTCATCCCTGCTGCAATCTGGCTCATGCTGTGTCTCAAACAACAAAAATATGGCTACTTTCACGCAGACGTGGCTGTTTGTTATTGCGTTGGCTCATGAACGGCTGTCAAGCATTCTGTCTCGCTCAACCTGGGTCAAAGCGTGTCGACCCACATCCTGAGGTGGGTCACTGGGTTAACCCGGGTCTGACTTGGGTACGTGGTTTCACACCACGCGGGATTGTGACCATTTAGCCAGGACCCAGGTCCGGACCCTGGTAGGAGGCTTTAGTTTACAAAAGCTATTTGCAAAAAGTTTGTCACTACTTTACAGATTTTTATTTTAGTACAGTGGTTCACTTACATCAGTCTTCCTCCAGGATATGTTACAACACTAAAGCTGTAGTATTTTTTTTAAATACCAGCAATATGCAAAACTTTTATTAACTTTCTCATTTTAGAAACTTTAACATGTATTTAAAGAAAATATATATATATATATATGTTTTGTCTGCTTTTCATTTTACATTTAAAACTAATTTGAACTTTTTGGTGGTCATCTACCATGGCAAAGAATTTAGAGTGTTATTTGAATATATTATTGCTCTAAAGAATATGATTATTACCCCAATTCAAATACATTTGCTGCAATAATTTTTATGTGTAATTTTAATATGTTTTTGGTTATGTAAGCATGTAAGATATAAGGGGAGCAGAATCATGGTGTTTTTTCTTTTTTTTTTTTTTTTTTTAGCTAACCCTTTGGGAATTCTGTTTGCCAATATTTTTTCACCGATGATTGTTGGAAGTAAAGAAAAAATACCGCAACTGGTAAGGAATCTGCCCGAGACTTCATGAAACCTGAATTAACTGGTCACCAAAGGGACAACTGTTTATTCAAGAACATCTGTTCAGAGATTTACAGGGTAGTTGGAGTAGGTGACAGCTTATTATTGTGGTATTTTACTGTATTTTATTCCTATTAAAATTATTACAAACCCTATTCGAAAAGATGTACTTGTACTTATGAAGGACCTCGTCTATAAATTTCTGGGGTGGTGTGACATTTTTGTTCAAAATTCCCCATGGGAGGGAAAGACCATGTCTCTTGAATATGTCAGAATATATCATTGAGGTTTTCCTGCTGAAATTTAAAAAAATAAAATGTTCTTGTTTTTTCAGCTGGGAATTTATACCATTCCAGCTGCCATCGTCTGTCTCCTAGCCACTGTGGGGATACGTAACAGAGTTCCCCCAACTCCCCCTTCCAACAGTGCTCTGGCTTCCAGCTCTGAGCCGTTCCTGGCTGGAGTGAAGCTGGTAAGGAGTACCAGGGAATGGTGGGCCTAGTAGACTGTTGGAGAGTTAGACTGGCCTTCTGTTCAAGCTGGAAATCACCACAATATCTCAGTACCTCTTCTCTGTGGGCTGCTTTTCAATGCCTTGTTATCATGCAAATGATCTCTAGCATTCATTAGAGTTAGACTAGATTGCCTAGGATATCTTAGGTCAGGTTCTAATTCAAATGTTTCTTTATCAAATGTGTTTTTAAACCAATGTTTTCAAAGTTATTAGGCTAAATCAAAGTTATTATGTTCTGAGTTGTGAAAAAGGGGACATCAAAGGCAATTAAGTTATTATGAACATTACAGACTGCCTTAGTCAATCTAGTTACAAATACCAGGGTGGATATCCTGCCGCAGATGGCCTGTGAATTTTTTTAAATATTATAACTTCAGCTTAGTTTGAAACAGCCAAATATAATACAATACAAAAAAAGCCAAAAGCACACATTTAATGAAATGTACTCAGACCAAGCTAGCATAAATGTGCTTTGTAGGATCTATTCCTAAAAGATAATTAAGCAGTTTTCTCTGTTTTATGTTACTTTCTTGGAGCCCTTTAGCCATGACTCTTTCAGTCCAATAAAATATATTTGAATGCATTAATGGTATTTTTTCTTTATTCTTTCTGCATGCGTCTGCAGCTGGTAAGAAACAAGCCATACATGATCCTGTTGACGTGTTTTGGGGCCGGGATTGGTATTTTCACCAGTTTTTCCACACTCCTACAGCAGATTCTATGTGTCAAAGGATACTCAAATGTAAGTGTTGGGGGAGGGAATTTCAGTTTATACCATATCTCTAGCAAAAAGGGGTGTAATGACTACTTTGTGTGCTATGTAAGAAAAACTTAAATTAGAGAAATAATTCATACAAACCATAAACCACAAGTTATCCATCATTCAGGAACCATTTGGTGGACTACAGGTAGCTATGTAAGCTTTTAGTCGAGTATCACCATAAAAAATATCACGTAACAAGTTGTTACACCCGTGCTAGAAACTCTAGATAAAGTTTCTTCTGACATAGAGACATCTCAAGTGCCATCTCCTGTTCACCTGATGAAACTACAGGTACAGCTGTCCCAGTCACAGACAGCCACCATAGAGATGTATTCAGCATATTAAACAGTTATTGTTCCACAAACGGTATGACCCTTCAGTTACAAGAAGGTCAGACTGTAGTCAACAATGCTGTCATTTCTTTGTCATCTGTTAACATAATATTTGAACACACTGGTAATCCATTGCAGAACTATAGGACTGTGACAGGGCGAAGTCCTAAAATGTAAATAGTGGGTGTGGGAATGTAAGGTTGGCAGGGATGGGGTTAAATCTGTCCCTGCCAACATTGCCCAATTAGGTAATTGAGTGCTAATTGGGGAGTGGCCACATGTATAACAAGGAAGCAAAATCCTTCGTGGATTGGGGTGTGCTGTGTTCTGTGATTTTTGTAACTTTTTTTTTTTTTTTTTAAATGCAGTCCTGCCCTGGGTCACAAGGGGCACTATCACAGTCCGACACTGCATGTGATAGGCTAGTCACTGGCAGGAAAGACTCTGAGACAGAAAGCTGCAGTTTTACGCGCAAAGTATTCTTTAATTAGCATATAACACAAAAACAAACAAACAGGGCACAAGGGCCAAAATAAAAGGTTCAAACAAAAAAAGAATAAACACTCATAGGCTGTAACCAGCCTATCACATGAGGTGTCGGAGTGGGACAGCCGGTCACATGAGGTGTCGGAGTGGGACAGCCTGTCACATGAGGTGTCGGAGTAGGATAGTGCCCCTTGTGACCCAAAAAAAAGAGAGTAAAATAAACACTTAAGCTGGGTATTCGCCTTCACTACCAAGTTACAAAACTCACAGCACAAACACTCATCACATCACATCATAACACAACCCCACCCAATAGTAATGGTATTTTCACATTTTTCTTTTAGGGTTATCAAGGATGGGAGGTTGTAGATTAGAATGAACCATAATAAATCTTTGTTTTCTCGTGTCAGGACCTCGCAGGGCTGTGTGGAGCATTGTTCGTTGTGTTTGGAATTCTCGGTGCCTTCCTCCTCGGGCTGTACGTGGACAGGACAAAGAAATTCATAGAAGTCACCAAAATCAGCTTCTGTCTGGCTGCACTGGCCAGCATTGCTTTTGCTGTGGTAAGTCAAGGGATTCTTCCGTTATTATCTCCCCTCGCTAGAGATTAATATCCCTGCAGGCAGTGGTATTGCACAGGTGGACGTCTGTATGTAAGTATATACAACACCTGTGTTTCATATAGTGCTGGGACAAATATCTGAATATTTGAACTAATATTTTTTGACATGCATTCGGATACCAAAATCAGATGTATGTATTCGCTAGAAATGACAAAAATACCTTGCACTTATTCACCACCTCACCAGAAGTTGCACAACACTTTCAGAAATGACAAATGAAAAAGAGCTCTGTGTGATTTGTAAGATTTATATATATAAATATATATATATATATATATATATATATATATATATATATATTATAAACAGGATCAACACAGCAGCTGTTGAGCCTCTATTTTTAAAAGTTTTAGACAGCAAAAAGTAAACAAATGAGATTATGTGCACACGCATAGTGATCTCTATGGAAAGCCATCTGGGGCAAAAACACATTGTGGTGTTCTGAAATGCCTCGCTTAAACAGTGCCCAACTTGCTGGAAATGTGTAGTGATTTTATATATTATATATATATATATTATTCCCCTTCATTTTACAATGGTATTTCCATGTTTGTTTTATTTGAAGTGTTTAAAGTTAAATTTCAGTTTTCATTTGCTTGTTCATTTACAAAAAGACACCAGTAAACCTTTATGAAAACGTGTCTATGGCCACTGTTTACTGTGCAGAAACTACAATGGCAAGGAATGTACAAAATAAATAAAATGCGGTTTCAACTTTATGTACTGTTTATTTCCGGAATAAACAGTTCAACGTTTAACTTGAACTGCTATTTGGCATCCTTTGTTTTGTAGTTAATTCACTAGAGTAAAGTAAGGCCGACACAACGTATTCTTTACTCCTGGGATATTTTTCTACTTTAACGTGTTACATAGTGTAGCGTCTTGCTGTAAAATAAATAGACAGACACACACAGGGGCCACGGCCACACCCCCTGCCCCTGCTGCTATGCTGTCTCTGCTTTTATTACTTTTTGAAAACAAACGAATATCTGAAAGACTATTTAAATTATGAGCGAATATCTGAACATGAAAACCCTGTGTTTGTCCCAGCACTAGTTTTTATATACGAGTAGAGAACTGCTTTTCAAACTATTATGAAACTTACTAAGAAGATGTAATTGAGTGTATATGAATCTGGGAGTATATGGAGTATTCAATTGTGATGAAACCTGGTTGGGACACATGTTATTGGGAGTATCAGAATAAAGTCCATTCTCATTAAGATGAACTCAGATAAAACACATTTTTTGATACTACAAATTTTCTACATGGTCCGGGACAAATTTAACAGTCGCTTATTGTAAATTACTTCTTACAGTACAAATTCACAACACAAATTTCCTGTTTGTGCAAATTATTTTGGAGCCCCACAGGGAAGTACCATTTGAGTAAAATGAATTGCCCTAGTTTGAACAGCTGAGTAATGTATTAACTTGCATCCAGATTACAGCCTCTGTTCTGTATTTTAGTGCTGTCTTGAGCCTACTGACCCTATGATGCATTTCGAGTTGCCACAGTGCTCTCACTTCAATGCCATTTCCATGTAGCAGTGCAAAAATGTGCACTATCCTTGCAGACAAAAGTAGAGGTTTTGAAAGCGGTGGATAATGTATCACCATGTAAAAAAAAAGAAAGATGTTTCTGTAGATTTCAACATTCCCCGTGACCACTTTCTCAACCATTTTAAAATACCAGAATACAAGAATACAGGCCGATGAACAGCACAACTATGGATGCAAGTCATCAGTGTTTCCAATTTGATCAATACCCTGATGCTAAAGGCTCCTTGGGACACGCAGGTTTTAAGTTGCAATGCATGCTTTTAAAAGTTCACTTACAACTGTATTTTCAATAAAATGCACAGTAATTTTACATTTATAATACTTTTGCTTGTACTGTAATTGAAATTTGGTTTCAGTGTTCTGTAACTTCAATAAAAACTGACAGTTTGCATTTGGCTTAGACTCCTGACAAAAAGAATTACTGATGAGATGAATTTGTGTGCAGGTCCCTTGAAATTCATATTAATGAGAGTTGACTCTATTTTGGTTTTTTACACACTTGATGATACAACTATTAATGGTGTATCAAAGAACAAATGTCCGAAATGTCACCCTGCATTGGTAGTAAATTAATATTCAGGGGTTTTATCTGCCCAGGCAGGACATATTGTTTATTAAAATATGTTCAATGTATTTCAAATAGTGATAATAATATATTTAAGGATGCTAATATATTTAGCAAGCAAATGGGACTGAGTGGGGTTAAATGGGTAATAAATACTTCCCCCTTAGGTGTTCTGCATTATTCTTCATCTCAAAAGGTATCTCAGATGAGGATCCAGGGCATTGCAGTGGCTGTGGTGTCTTCACTGTTTGGAATGTTTGGGTTTGCAATCTACCCAATCAGTATGGAGCTTGCTGTAGAGTGTTCTTATCCAATCGGGGAGGCAACATCTGCAGGGCTGATTTTTATTTCCGGGTAAGGACTAAAAAGCTACGCCCCCCCTTTTTTTTTTAAATGACTTTTTTTTTTCTTGAAATACGAATGATTAGACAGAATTTCCCAACAAAAAAATAATTACCAACAAAATAATTTGTTGGTAAAGGAATGGTGTGCAAGGTGAGAGTAGGTCTAAAGTGAGTATTGCATTGACTCCTATTGCATTCCTGAGGGTTAAGGCTGATACACACCAGATACTTTCATAACAACATGACTACGGCTGGAACGAAGGGTACATTTTGGTCTTCAAAAGTTCGGAACACATTACCGAAAGAAGGTTTGAACCTTCAATGGTACTCATTTGCATAATTTACTGATGACCGTCACCATAGCTACTAATTTATGTTTGATTGAAAATCCTAATTATCTTACAGGTAATCTATATAAATGGACTAAAACATTCACATGCAGTAATAGGTTATATAGAGCAGTAATCATGTTTTTATAATTTAAATAACAATAAACTTTGTTTATGTACATGTAATTGATGCTGCTTGTATACAGTAAGCTTGCATTGCAGGTTATCAGTCAGTCAAATTCTTTCAACATAACTGTTGATTAATTAGACATACGTATTAAACATAATAATGAATAAACAGCAAAACAGAACAGAGTAACAGTTCGATTAGAAACAAATACAGACCTATAATAAAAATGTCACTTCTGCGCAGCATGTAATAATGTATTATTTGCAATACTAAACCCAAAGTAATATAAGGAGGCAGTGCGGCTATGGAAAGGCATCCATTTGCTAAAATAAGTTTGCTGACGGTATGTACCTTAAACTTAGTTTTCTAAATAAAAATGATTAGTCTTAGTGTATATTTTTATATTTCATACTTATTCTACCATAACACTTCTCTTACAGCGTCTTGTACACTAGGTATTTGGTGTGTTAGGTTAAAAACAGTGTTGTGTACCGGCATGTTGTTGAACCAGATGTTTATGAAGCAGGGGTCAAAGGTCTGGCGGGAGAGCAGTGATATGTTCCTGTGAGTTACCTGGCTGGTAGCAGGCTGAACTATCCGTTCTATAAAATATCATTGTTTATTACTACAGTTTTGTGGCAGGTTGGCTGGGTGGTGTGAATTCACAGACCCGGAAGTAGACAGACACAGACAGCACTGGGGTATGAATGCACTGCTTGCACGTTTTAATGATAAATAAACAAAACAAAGGTTTGACAAAACAGAATACTGATACAAAAGCAAATGGCACGATGGCCAAAAAAATCAACAAATAACGTGATGGTGTAAACCAGCACGGGTAGCAATTGTTATTATTTTATATTTTAATTCTCTGTAACTCACAGCTCTCGTTCCACCTCTGAACACACCACCCCCATTCAGCCACAGCTGTGGGTTTTTATACATGTGACCGTCTCCAAATTAGCAATAAATTAATTAATTTAGAGATGGTCACATTCCACACAAGTTTAGTATTGAGAGGGAATTTTAACCCCATCCATGCTGCAAAATAACAATAATACAACATTGTGTTTTTACAAACTAAACAATACGTTTTAAATAATAACACAACAAATACAAACTAAACAATACGTTTTAAATAATAACACAACTCTGACAGTGAAGGCAGGAGCAGCAGGTAGTCTCTGGCAGTGGAGGTGGGAGCAGCAGGTAGTCTCCCTCTGTCTCTGGAGACTGGTGCGGCTCTCCCTCGGTTGCTGGAGACTACCTGCTGCTCCTGCCCTTCACTGTTAGAGGAAGATTACCTGCTGCTTTGTTGTGTCCAGCAGCAGCAGTTGTGCTGCCGGAAATTCTGGGGCAAGAGCCCAAGAGAAAGGAGCCACCAGCTTCCTTTCTTGGGTTCTGGACACACAGGCTTCGCTTCTTGGGCTGTGGGGGCTGTGGATGCTCTGGTTCCCCCCTCTTGGACTGTGGACACTCCGTCAACCCCCTTTTGGGATCTGGATGCTCCGCCTCCACTCTCTTGTGCTGTGGATGCTCGGGCTCCCCCCTCTTGGACTGTGGACGCTCGGGCTCCCCCCCTTATGGTTGCTGGACGCTCTGGCTCCCCCTTCTGGGCGCTGGATGCTCGGGTTCCCCCCTTTCTGGGCGTTGGATGCTTGGGCTTCCCCCTTCTGGGTGCTGGACGCTCGGGCTTCCCCTTCTGGGCGCTGGAAACTCAGGCTCCCCCCTTCTGGGTGCTGGAGACATTGGTACCTGGGCAGCTGTTCTCTTCAGGTCTGCCTCTAAGTAGCAGAGGACCACCTCTGCAATTTCCTCCAGCGGTCTTGGGCTGTGACCTTGCTGCCAGTCCTCCCATTCGTCCCCATTCCTTTGCCACAGGGCATTAATAGTTATTGGGATGGTCTGGTCCTCTAGCCCGGATTTGCCATAATCCAGTTCCACAGTTGGCCTGACTAGCTCCACCTCCAATTTTTTTCCTTATTTTTTTTCCCATTTCTCTTTTCATTTTTAGGCTTCCTGAGAGAAGCCGAGAAAAAAAAGCGGATCTGAGCAATACACATACACCCTGCACCACAGAGATAACACAGACATAAACAGACAAGATAGCTGCTTCCGCATCCAGAGCTCAAAGAATATCACAGACATTTGAAGAGCCTTTTGAGATGTTATAGGAATAAAATAATGACTTGGATCGCATTATTATGGAGTTTGATGATAAACTGAGTGATAAGGAGATGATTTATTATTATTTGTTTATTTAGCAGACGCCTTTATCCAAGGCGACTTACAGAGACTCGGGTGTGTGAACTATGCATCAGCTGCAGTGTCACTTACAACTACGTCTCACCTGAAAGACGGAGCACAAGGAGGTTAAGTGACTTGCTCAGGGTCACACAATGAGTCAGTGGCTGAGGTGGGATTTGAACCAGGGACCTCCTGGTTACAAGCCCTTTTCTTTAACCACTGGACCACACAGCCTCCTCGATACTAATACAGATTTATCAGTATGCACGACTATGAAAAGGTATGTGAAAAATACAGTGAACAAGTGGTGGGGTGGGGTGGGGTGAGGTGGGGCGGGGCTGGAGATGCATGTACTGAGTGTCCTGTTGATATGCAGTGCCTTTTAAACCTGTTTTACTGTGAAAAAAAAATACTTTTAAACAGCGCGTGTAAAATAAACAGCGTGTGTGAAAATAAATTGGACCTGATGTGCCTGAGAGGTACTGAATAAATTGACTGCTAAGGGTTAAGCCTCCAACAAGGGACAATGTCCTTCATAGGCGGCCGAAGCCACCGAGCTCCGTTTAAAAATTGACCTGCCAGGAAATGAGCTCCTGGGGAGAGTGAATCAATCTTAATATGACAAGCGAAATGGCTGCCAAATAGACCTTTTAATGTAGAGGGGGATTTCCCTCCATCAAATAGGTCCTGTAAAAATTGCAGTATAACTGCCATGAGACAGGTCGTGGATCAAAACCCTTAGGCAGACACCACGTTTGAAAAACGCCACTTGTACACATACTGGGAACATGTAAATGCCACTCTGGCATTCTGCAAGGTGTCAATGACCCTATTTGATAACCCCAGACGGCTCAAATATTGCCATTCAGGGGCCATACCCAGAGCTGCAGGCTCGATGCGTCGGGATGCCACAATGCCCCCCTGCGCCTGACTGAGCAGGTCGTGCATTTCAGCAAGCTCCATGGCTGGCCGCTCAGGATCTGTATTAGGGTTGAAGACCACAGTTTCCTGGGCCAATAAGAGGCTACTTAATAGCACCCTGGCCCGGTCCTGTCTGATCTTTTCCAGACACAGCGGAAGCATCGCGAGTGACAGAAAGGCATACAGAAGCTGCCTCAGCCACTGGTGTGCCAAGGCATCTATTGCCAGCGGGTCCCCGGCTCCTGTTATGGAGGACTAGAGGGGACAATGGGTTGATTCTTGGGAAGCAAAACGGTCCACCTGTACTCTCCCGAATCTTTGCCAAATGAGGCTCATCACTTCTGAGTGAAGCCTCCATTCTGAGGCACTGGGGACTGACCTTGAAATGATGTCTGCTGCCCAATGCAGATGTACTGCTTGCAGTGAGAGGAGGTGATGGTGCGCCCAAAGCAACAGCTTGCGGGCTACCCGATGGAGACTGCAGTCCCGCCTGGTGGTTTATGTAAGCCACCATGGTAGTGTTGTTCGAACGGACAAGCACGTGTCTCCCCAGAACCTGTAAAAAAATTCTGAAAGGCTAGAACATTGCATGCAGCTCCAAAATATTTACATGGAGACCCTGCCATGGGGGTTTCTATACTCATTGTGCTCCCCTTCCGTTACAGACTGCACCTCAGCCGAGGCTGGATGCATCCGTGGTGATAACCTTCCTTCAGGTAATGCTGCCCAGCGCTACGCCTAAGCACAGATGAGCAGGCTGTGTCCACCAGGATAGTGCCTGCAGACAGTGCCGAGACACAGTTAACAGGTGGCCTGGGTTCAATGCGGGCTGAAAAACCCTGCTGTTGAACCAGGCTTGGAGAGAGCGCATGTGCAGAAGACCCAAAGGAAGAGTCTGGGAAGCTGCTGCCATCAAGCCAAGGAGCTGCTAAAATGTCACAACTATGAACTTTTCTTTGAGCCGGCTCCTGCTAAAGTCAGAGGGGGTTCTCACAACCCACCCTGTCAACCTCTAATCGACAGATACAGAGGTTCAAAGTCTTGACTGTGCAGCAGCTGTGCCTTCTCTGAGGCTGCTGGAACCTTGGCCACCAGCTTGGTGCAGGTCTACATACTGGAGGCGGCCATTTGGGAAGCAGGTGCACCAATTCCTTTGTAGACTCTCGCTCATGGTGAGAGTGCTGCAGCATATCATCTACTGCAGGAGCAAAAGTGTGTCCTGGAGTAATGGGAGCATCCAGCAATGGTGCCTTGACCTCATCCGCTATATGTGCTTGGGACAGCCAGAGCTGCCTTCTTGCGGCTACTAACGCAGCAAGGTTCCTGCCCACTGCCTGCCCGTTGAACTTTGGTATATAGAGCAGGTTCTTATTCACCAACCGCAGCTCCTCGAGCTGCTGTGGTGTGGGTCTGTGGCTCTATGATAGAAACTTTAACAAACAGTTCTGGTAAGCTATCAAGATACTGTTGTAGTTGCCCAGTCGTGCAGCGAATCCACTGGCTGAGTAAGCCTTCTTGAGAATCGTCTCCGAAACCCTGCATTGTTTATTCGGGCAGGTAGCGTCTTTGTTCAAAAGCGCTACCTTTGGAGCTTGTACCAGTGATGCAATAGCTGCATCTATTGGAGGAAAATAAGCCAAGCCAAGCTTTTCCACCTCATGCAAACTGTACAGCATCCCCAAGGAACATGAAGCAGCAGGCGCTGTAGCCGGGTGACCCCAGGATGAGTGGACCTTGAAAAGAAAAATAAAGGTGTACTGGAGGAGACACTTGAGAGGGAGCGGGATCGGGATCATCCTTGAAAATAGAGTGCTTCTGTTTGTCATCTACAGGCCATGGGACCTGTAAGACGTCAGTGGCCCTCTTAATCAGTGGCATAAGCTCTGCTGACTACTGGTGTTGCTATCTGTGTCTCCCTCCTCAGAGGGGAACTCTTGATCGTCCTCCGAGACGGCGATAGACAGCAGATCTTCTTGCTGCCATTCTACGTGTGCTACTCCCTGTTGCTGTAAAGGCACAGAGGGAGCAAGTGGAGCAGTGCGCTCATGCAGTAGCTCAGCTAACACGTTGCCCTGTTGGGAGACCGCCTCCCAGAGCATATCCAGCAGCTCGGAGCTCTCTCATTTATGAAACCGGTGGTTTTCTTTCTCCCTAGGCACAGAGCCCTCAGGGGAGGATACAACCCTCTATTTTTGACCTGAGGATGAAGGGGAGCTTTGTCAAGGTGGAATGGATGAAAATCATGCTACAGAGCTGTGAGACACTCGTTTCTCCAGCGTGCCCTTAGAAAAAGATGTACGGAACTCACAGGAGTTGTGGTTAACATGCTCCGGACCCAAACAGGCAGCACATCTGCCATGCCTCCCTCCATGGGGAGGGACGTCTTGCATATATCGCAAGAATGAAACCCTGGCATAATGTAACAACAGTGGTGTACAATTTAAACATAAACATACTATACGCTCAGCTGTAATTACTATAACAGTATAGCGTATAGTACTAATAACCAAAAAAGACTACTGAACAGTGCACTGTAATACGTCAACAGTGGCAAGTCACTCTGACCAGATCCACTGATACTAGACCAGGAATGGTACTGTTTAGCCTTGGTTACTTTTAAGTACCTGCACAGTGTACGCACTAGTACAGTACTGTGCAGAAAATTATTTGTACGGCACGGCACACATTGTACGGTGATATCACGGTGCGGTGCACAATGCATGGTACACACGGTACGGTGCAAACGGTATGGTGCAAGGCACGGTACATTACTGTTGCAGTAACCTTGTTCACTAAGAATGGTGGTAGATCAGTGACCTACAGTTACTGAAGAAGCAATATACAGGGATGACCACCTGTATAGCTACTGGCTTAACCAAACACAGCCATAAGACTAGAGGAAGCCTGCTGTCTAAGCCCTGACAGCCTTCGCAGTGGCACTGCGAGCAGAAACCAGAGCGGCAATGAAACACTGCGGGAAGGACTGCGAGCAATCAGACCCGAAGCAGAGCTGAGCCCAGCGACTATTAGTGAATCGGCAAAGTACTGGTGGGAACAGGAGCAGGTCTGGGACCTACAGTTACCACAGGAGTGATATAGGGATGCCCACATATGTTGGCTGTTGGCTAACAAACAGTTCAAAAAACCGAGGAAAGCCTACTGCTAGAGCCCTAACAGTCTTCACACTAATTCTGCAAGCAGATCTTAATGCGGCAACGAGACACTGTGGGGGAAACTGCAAGCAGCTTGACCCATGCGTGCGTCTTGGTCTAATGCGGGGACAGCTGAGCCCCGGCAGCCCGCATTAGTATTTCTCTGGAAAAAACTGAAAATACACACAGAGAAAAACAATTTTCCTCACACAATACAGTAACCAAACAATTACCGTTATTTTAGATTTGGTTTTTATAACAAAAAAACGATTTTTTTATTTTGAAGCTTCAACCGAAGCTAGCAGCTTAAGTAGCCAACTTAAGGTGTTCGATCCCGCGGACGTGGCAGCTGAGCCGTTGGCTTGATGCGGGCACAAGGGCCGCTAAGGGACTTCATGAAAAACCATGTCTGAGTGCACAATACGTGAAAGTAGTAATTACTACAAGCATGTAAAATTAATCACAATAAGTGTAAAACACAAGTGATAAAGTCAGATAGCGTGTCATTTATCTGTTTGTAGATCTCTCTCCTGCTTCAGGTCGGTGAAAAGAAAAATGATGACAATGTTTGTGTCAGCAGTCTTATGCCCTCGGGGGCGGGTGTGTTGATACATCTATTCAGGTTATATGGTATTAAAGGTTAAATATCCATTAGGTAATGGTTACATTTCGTAGATAGGGAACTGCCAGATCTATAAAACTATTAAAAATTGATATTGACAAATCTATGATTAAGGGACTGGTATGAACATAAGAACATAAGAAAGTTTACAAATGAGAGGAGGCCATTCAGCCCATCTTGCTCGATTGGTTGTTAGTAGCTTATTTATCCCAGCATCTCATCAAGCAGCTTCTTGAAGGATCCCAGGGTGTCAGCTTCAACAAAATTACTGGGGAGTTGGTTCCAGACCCTCACAATTCTCTGTGTAAAAATGTGCCTCCTATTTTCTGTTCTGAATGCTCCTTTATCTAATCTCCATTTGTGACCCCTGGTCCTTGTTTCTTTTCTCAGGTCGAAGAAGTCCCCTGGGTCGACATTGATTTTGAATGTTTGAATCAGATCGCTGCGTAGTCTTCTTTGTTCAAGACTAAATAGATTCAATTCTTTTAGCCTGTCTGCATACGACATGCCTTTTAAACCCGGGATAATTCTGGTTGCTCTTCTTTGCACTCTTTCTACAGCAGCAGTATCCTTTTTGTAACGAGGTGACCAGAACTGAACACAATATTCTAGGTGAGGTCTTACTAATGCATTGTAGAGTTTTAACATTACTTCCCTTGATTCAACACTTCTCACAATATATCCAAGCATCTTGTTGGCCTTTTTTATAGCTTCCCTTTTTATAGCTTCCCCCACATTGTCTAGATGAAGACATTTCTGAGTCAACATAAACTCCTAGGTCTTTTTCATAGTTCCCTTCTTCAATTTCACTATCTCCCATATGATATTTATAATGCATATTTTTATTGCCTGCATGTAGTACTTTACACTTTTCTCTATTAAATTTCATTTGCCATGTGTCTGTCCAATTCTGAATGCTGTCTAGATCATTTGAATGACCTTTGCTGCTTCAACAGTGTTTGCCACTCCTCCTATTTTTGTGTCGTCTGCAAATTTAACGAGTTTGCTACCTGTTAACCACTCCCTAATCCATTTGCATGCATTTCCTTGAATCCCTACTGCGTTCAGTTTGAGAATTAATCTTTTATGCAGGACTTTGTCAAAGCTTTCTGGAAATCTAAATAAACCATGTTGTATGCTTTGCAGTTATCCATTTTCATGTTGCATCCTCAAAAAAGTCAAATAGGTTAGTTAGACACGATCTCCCTTTCCTAAAACCATGCTGACTGTCTCCCAGGATATTGTTACTATATAGGTAATTTTCCATTTGGATCTTATTATAGTTTCCATAAGTTTACATATAATGGAAGTCAGGCTTATTGGTCTGTAGTTACCTGGTTCGGTTTTGTCTCCTTTTTGTGGATCGGTTTTACGTTTGCTATTTTCCAGTCTGTCGGTACAACCCCTGTGTCAAGAGACTGTTGCATGAACTTGGTTTGCGGTTTGTAAATAACTTCTTTCATTTCTTTGAGTACTATTGGGGGAATCTGTTCAACAACATGATTTGGAAATTATGAGTGTCTTCTCTGACGGTATTTAAACACTTATGACAATAAATCCCCACATACCAGGCTTATCCAGTGCCTTAGAAATGGACTCCCATATATTATCTTTCATCTCTTTATCTTTGTAATTGTGATGATCTTTGCCATAAAGCTCTGGGTATTTTCAACAGTATTTTTTTCTGTCGTTTTGGATACTGCTTCACCCTGGTGGACCGTGCTGTTGAAGCTGTTGTCTGATTGGTCAATTCCCTAGTTGCCGCACAAAGAAATCACAAAAATAGAATTAAATCCTATTGATTTTGTGTTGCTGCAACGTCGCCTGTCGTGCCGAGTAGGTTCTATTCATTTTGTCGCATCGTGTCTGGTGTGTAGCGGCCTTTAGGGAAGAAAAAGCGCCTGGGGCTGTTTCTCACAGTTGTAATTTTTGGCATTTGGCATACAGTATTTTTTGTATATCAACCATCTACTGATTTAAAATGTCACATTTTTGAAAGTATAAAGTCAGCCAGATATTCAAATGTATTTACAAGACCAGTGCCATGTCGTAACCAAAAAATAATCATGTATGTGGTCAATCCTGACAATTTACAACACAAATCAAAACCAGGTTTGTATCCGATGCTGTATCTATCCACAAAATTTGCATTGCCTCCACAGACAGATACAGGGCATTATCTTATCATGCTTTTTCAACTGTTAACCAAGAAGCTGGCTGATGATCCGCAATACACCTGTGCACTGAGTTGGAAAGGTAGGATCTTACTTTCTCACCTATTTCAGCCATGTTAAAGTAAATAAAGAAATAACAAGTATACATATGAACCGTGAACCACAAGTTATCCATCATTCAGGAACCATTTGGTGACTACAGGTAACGATGTAAAGCTTTTGGTCGAGTATCACCATAAAAAATATCATGTAACAATGAACTGTTTACACCCGTTAGAAACATTAGACAGTTTCTTCTGACGTAGAGACAGCTCAAGTGCCAGCTTCACCTGATGAAACTGCAGGGACAACTGTCCCAGACACAGACAGCCACCTTCTCAATTTACAAAATAGTTTAGATTTATACTGTTTATATGTTGTATTCAGCATATTAAAGTCATTGCACTGAGTTGGAAAGCAGGATCTTACTTTTTCACCTATTTCTAATGGGTGAATTTGCGTGTGCTGCAACAAGTAATGGACAGATGAATAAATGCTGAGTATTGTTTAATGTTGTATACATGTCATCATTTCAGAAACATATCTTTTAGTGGTAAAATAATAAAGAAATGATCCCATTTCCATAAATTGGCAATGAATCACTTGTTCTGATTTTATTCCAGTTCCAAGTTGAGAGATGTATATTCATTTGTGTTTGGATATTGTATGCCTTGGTACTTTGAAACCATATTTAACAAGGCATGTTTTTAATAAATTAACACATTTTGAATGGGACTGTTAGTTTCTTAACATAAGCTTTGTGATTTACTGTACATTTGCTATGCTTTTACAATGTCAACGTGTAGTACAGTATGAATACAATACTTTATTGTACTAAAAATTAATTGAAGTAATACCAGGTAGTTCCCTAATCTTCATAACATGGTCAGCAGTCATCACTAAGTGTTTTCTTTCTGTTTTGTTCCAGTCCCAACCCTTGTGATGGCAGCTTTTTGCTCTGCTGGCGCCTGCCTTTTTGTGATCTTTTTCCACACGGAATACAAAAGACTCAAAGAAGAAGCACTGCAACCAACAGCCAGGCCATTGAACAGAATAATGGAATAGATAATGAAGCAGAGCCAGAGTTACTGCAGGCATAGGATCTCAATTCACTTGGTTTTATTGAAAACCCTTTTGTGTAGGTTATTTATTTTATACAGTTTTGTAAATTTTTTATTGTCTTAGCTCAAGGCAAAAAATGGTACTTCATCAGCACACTGAAATATGTCAAGGTTATTCAGTGCTCACATTTCCTATAATGAGTATAGTATGATTACAAGCACGCTCTACCAAGGATAGGGCAAACTGGGCTCTTCTAATTCATTCCATTGCTAGACTGTTCAAACACATACTTACATTTTTTAATTGCCCCTGCTGACTTGGACTGGACTGGGAAAGTTAAGGTCACCTACCCTGCTTGCATTCCAGAGAAGCAGTGTCCTCATTGGGTGTTTTACTCTCTGCAACACAACTGTTGTAAAGTCCTTTTTTAACACTTGTTTAATCCTACTGTGAAACGTTGATATTTCTTACCATAGGTACAACCACGGCTAAAATGGTGGTGGTGGTGGTGGTGGTGGTGGTGGTGGGGGGGGGATTCATTTTTGTGTGTTGAAAATATGTATGACCATTTTTCATAGGACTGTGGGGTCTACCAGTGTACACTAGCAGTAAATGAATGCATGTAAATGAATGTCCTCAATAAAACACTTACATTATAAGATTTGCATCAAGACTGCTGCTTATCTTTCTGATGAACAGGAGAATGGCTAAATTATTCAGTTTGTCTTGCATCAGGGTGTTGCAGTATTTAAAAATTATTAAACAGTTTTGGCAGATGTGACAGCAGTGTTTCGGTATAGTCAAAAACATTATTTTTATACTTGTAGCATTTGCAATATAGAAACAAAACAACTGAAGTCAACAGTTAAATTCCCAGTTATATTTTCTCAAACATTTAAATACATATTTTTTTAATTGACAGATTCTTGTTATACATAACATGTACACAACTACATAAACCCAGAATTTATTGTTACACATTCAGTGCATATTTTACAGTTAAAAGAGAAACAAAACATTAAACCAAATAACATTTCTGCCAAAATATACAAATCTGTTCTGAGGATGAGCTTGAATTGGTCAGTATCTGTGAAACAAAGCTGTGGTCTGTTGGAAAAGTGTTGGTTTTACAGAAACAACAAAACACAGATATACATTAGCTCTGAACTTGAGGCACATAAGCTTACACTGGTCAAAACCTGAAAACGACACATTAGTTATATGAGCAAGACCCTGTTTCAGAGACAATTACAATATACAGATATAAATATATAATTATTATATGCACATATGAGGCACTAAGTGGAATAACAGACCACTAACGTCACAATAATGCACACTAAGCAGAGGCCGCCTCCAGGATCGAGATTCCCCCAGAAACACAAAAGCTACACAACATTTACTAAGTGTGATTCAGTACCTTAAGGTGTCTACACAAATACCATCACAACTGTACAATACAGAAAGAAAGCAAGCAGAGTAGGGAAGGCTTATGGATACAGTGTGTTCTGAGGCTCAAGCTTGTCAAACCACTGACACTTGATGCTATGATGCTGAAAATATTTAGGGAGCTTTTCTTTCAAGTGCACCCCCTTTTCTAATGTCTGCAGTCTTTGGGGTGTAGAAACCTTTGGGTAGGAGGCATTTGCACTCAGAGGGCAATGAGAAATGAGGCACACCAACAAATATACAGCGTTTTTAAACAAACTGTCCTGGCACATAATATCATTCACAAGGTAAAACCAGAAACAACTATATCCGATTTGCTTTTCCCGACGAGCAAAAAAAAAAAAAAAAACCTTGGAAATACTGTACTTTTTAAATGTAAGCTGAAGTAAGGTGTGGGTACTGTAGCTCCACTATTATATGTTAAGCACAAACCAAGAAGAAACAAGACTGGTCTTATCCTGGGCAAAGGATGTCCCAAATGATATATCTCTCTAAAGCTTTCAGGCAAGGTCACTACTATAACATGCACAGAAAGCTGAACATTCACATATATGGCCTGATAAACCAGGGGTGTCACATGCTTAATTTTTAAGTAATCTTTAGTTTTGGGGAACACATTAAAAGTAATTTCAAGGTTTATTGTTATGTGTACTTAAGGCTCAACTCACAGCAGTCCTTTATATTCTTATACTTTATTTGGTACATACATGCTTGATGCAAAAAGGGCACTATTGGTTAGGGTTGGAGGGATGGCATGTTTTTTTTAACAGTTAAACTATAAAACTAACAGTAGATTGTGCTTAATGTTAGAGGCAGTTTTTTTTTTTGTACAAATGATATTCTTGAAACGAGGAGTGCCTGTGAAAAGTAATGGGGTTAACTTTTTTACCAATATCTTTTATAAAATCATAAAATATATTATAAAATAGTTACAAAAATTGGTCAGGCTCTCATTTAATTCCAAACCAGGAAAATCAGTTTTATATCCGTACACCACAAGCCATTTTACAAGTGCAATAACACACCTGAAAAGGTGCGTTGCTCTGAACCCGCTTGAAGGGTTGTTGAAGGCAGTACAGTAAAACCTGTGTTATTGTTTACAAGTTTCATGCATTTTATTTCAGTATTTCATCTGTAATTCTAAAGTGTATTTTTTTGTTATTATTGTATTCTATTTGCAGTGCACAAAAGGGGCACCTACATATTCATTAGGTTCATGAGTGCTGTTCCAAAGGGCCCTACATTTTAATTTTTAGTTACATTTGAAAACAACATTTATAAAGCTGCAAACTGTTAGGTAGAAGCCACATCTGTTCTGGAGATTGATTTCAAATACAGCAAAGGGGAAATGAAATAGAGCAGCACCTACAGTAATGTGAAGGTGTTGTGCTCTGGTATGAGGCACTATACAGTACAACATTGTGTGTAGTTCAAATAAAAGCCTTTTTTGCACTGTGCTTCCTTATGAATTGTCCATTGGGATTTTACTGTAAACACTTTACTGGAACTAGGGTTTTAATCAATCATTTAACATTCTTGTTTTTTCAAATGACTGAAACCCTGATTATACAGGTATTGAGTAATTTGTACATCAGCTTTGTAAAAGAAAGAAAACACCTGGAGTTAATGGTGGCCATTACAGAACAAGTTGACCATTTTAAGCCATACCTAGTCTGAAAATACTGGTATTTTGTACTGAAGGCATGGACAATAAAAGAAAGATTTATAAAATAATGAGAGATGGCTTGAAATGACCTACAGTAATCCCTTTGGCCTTAGATGTCCTCTGTCCTTTTGTTGAAGTCTCCACAATCAGTAATAACAATCAATTTTTTTCTCAAACCAATGGGGTTGAAAGACTCCGCTAGTGTTCAGTTTACTCCTTCGGAAAGTGTTAGGCTGTCCGTTCTCGACTCTTTCAGACTCCCTGATTGCTTCTTCTGCTTCACCTTGGACTTCCTCAGCATGTGAACCTTGTCAGTGAAATACAACAGCAAAGGAGAAAAAACTAGGTCAGCATTTACATTTGAGAAAGAGCTTAGGTTTAATAAACTAACTATGAACACATACATTTTACCGCATTGTTTTAAACCTCTGGCTATATCAAATTATACAGATATTCTTTACACATCCATTTTACTTCATGTTTACAAACCATTCTATCAGAAATGCCATTTTCTTGATAACACGATGTCCCCAGGCATGGTTTTGCTTTTAACCCCCCACCACATTTTCTAGTTTAGTATAATTTATACTATTTGAATTCTGTTATGTAGCATAATTTTTGTATTTCCAGTATTTTTTTTTACATTTTTGTTTTTACTAGCTCTTCAAGGCACCTGTGAAGTAGCGCTAGCTGGAAAGCAGAAACTGTTTATCAAAATCTCAATATCTCTCAAAAAACATCTTGTCTTTCTATACACCTCTGTGAATTCCACTGGGCTAAATTTCAACACTCTGATTCTGATAAGGCTGACACTTTTGAAGTGGCAGTTTAAACAATGAGCAGGGCTTCGGGAAGAAAATAATACTGTGTAACCGAGCTGCAACTCAGTCGGGTTCGCTGCCCCTTTAAAACACCGACCCAGTACACAGAAATGGAGTTTAAAGCGCTGACGCGCTATTTTTAATAATCACACAAAAACAAAACTAAACAAAACAAACACCTAGCTCTATACGAGCACTAACTAGACACACGGAACCTAAACTAAATGGCAGGACGACTAAGCCGTTTACCTGCTACACAACTCCAACAAAACCACACAGGTTTACACTGTACACACTTACGACTGCTTGGAAGCAGAGCACCTTTTCTGCCTCTGTCTCCTCAGCAGCCCTGAGCAAACTGACTGCCCTCTTTAAATACCCTGCACCTGGTTCTTATTTAACAATAATTACCAGGTGCAGGGGATAATTAATAATAAAACAATTAACAAATTAAATTAAACAGTAAAAGCAAAACAATTCAATTAAAACAAATGTGCATTCACACATGTTTTTTTCATGCAGGAGGATTAACCCCCTCCCTGCTGTGTTACAACTGATATTAAATAAAAATAAAGATGTTTCCTTTTAATTGGATATTAAACAAATTTACTACAATACTAAGTAGTACACAACATATGTTTGTAAGGGAAAAATAAATATACATAAGGAGAAGTTATTTGCACACACCTGCTTCTGTGGGTGAATAGAGAGCATTCGGAAAGCCTCATGCGTAATTAACCTAAAGCACGACATTAAGCACACCCCAACTGCTGGATAAGTTGAACTTGTATCAGACAGTCTTAAAATCTACAGGTAACTTACACAGCAAACAAAATAAACTCAAATAATGAATAATGCTAATCTAAATGGGAGGTATGAGAATTGCACTCAATATATATTTCTAGAAACGTTGAGGTTTTCCACACAATTTTAATGCGTAAGATAAATATAGTTTTGCTATTAAAATACTGTACTGGTATAAGAAAAGGGTGATTTTAAAAAGTTCTTTCAGCTTCCGTCCACTTTAAAGATGCAGATGTAGCTTCCACCTCAAACCATAGTGTAAAGACAATAATGCAAACACCACCAAGCTCCAGACAGCGAGTTCCAAACTTTAAGCGTGTTCCTGTTGTTTACAGGTAAGAAATCAACTTTATTAGGAATATACTGTGTTATTGTTTCATTATTAAGTTTCAAAATGTTTAGTAAAACATGGCCTAAAGTTTTTGGAACACATTGAAAAAACCTTCAGTAATGAAATACAAATAGAGATGTGAGAGTCTGTGCGATGTATTTAAACACCCAAGATAATGTTAAATAGGCAATATATCGTGATTAATTTGGCATAATAATTGCGTAAAGCGTGCTTGGTAAAGTGTTTCGTTTTTATTGATGTCTATATTTATTTGCACAAGGTTACACTGTTTTGGTATATGTATATTTATATATATATAAAAAAAGAAGCACAAAAGTAATTTTGCTGTACCGTTTTAAGTTTACTATTTCAGTTTAATATAAAAAATGTAATTGCATGTAGACAGTTAGAAACCTCAGGTGTCAGGTTTAGACTCCTACAGAAAATAGTGAGTGGACTCTATAGGTTACGCAATGGTGTGCATTTTCCTACGCGCAAGGCGTATTGGGACCTATCAGGCCTCCCATGGGGTCCATGGGTCCCCCCCCATTTACAGTGCCAGTGTAGTTAATTTTACATCTGAAAAGATGAAGATGTTAATTGTGGAGCCTGGGTCCATGAAAAATCATACTGTTAGTTGGATAGGAAAACATTTATTTGCATGTAAATAATTATATTATGTGAAGATTGGAACTAAGTTTTAGGCTACCAATAATCAGTATAATGAATTAATAGTAGAAGATGCTAAACATGCTGTCACTGTTGAGATTTTCTATGGAAGGTTCCCAGCCCAGAATCAAGAAAAGGAGACTGTCACCCTCTAAATTAGGAGGACTATCCTTGCCTGTATTTGGCTGCAAGGCTAGATTCTGACCAATACTGGATTTTCCAAAATGTTAATCCGGATGTACCCACATGAAACCATTTGGAAAAAAATCTGACTATTCACATCTCCTAATTGGTCCCAAAGAAAATTCTTTAAACAATTAAAAAACAGTTATTACATACATTAAATGTCTGGTATAATGTTAAATTTTTTTAGGAATAGGCAATTTAAAACTGGAGAACAAAGATATATCGTCCACAGAAATTGCCCCAATTGTTTCTTCTACCTTGTATCAAAAACACAAGCTAAATTAGAAGAAAAAATTGTATCAACTACATTTTTTTCACATAAAAAATGTGTTTGTTACATATAAATAAAATACATTTAAAGTTTGCAATTTAAACCCTGTATGGGAATCGAACCCAAGACATGCTTCCAATGCAGACGCCCTCGCTTTCACGCCACAAAGTTTGTACTTCCATTTCACAACATTTGCAAGTAGTGTAGCAGTTTCCTCATCAGATCAACATACAATGTTCTCCCATCACCACAGAACCTAAACCTCTGGGTGGGTGAGGATCCCTCATGTCCTTTGAGTTCATCACATGCAACATTAAGGCACATTTTGACAGGATGTAAGGTGGGTCTTAGCTAAGGACGGTTTACTTGGCGCCATGACCAGGTGCTGCGATGTTTGGCCTTAGCATTGGAAGACAAGCGTAACATGACCAATAAGTTGCCACCAGTTCCATCAAAGCATTACACACAAAAGACAATATTCCTCTGTCCAGGAGAGCAACCACCAAGAAAAGGTGTTAAAAACAAGCCTCGCTCAGGACAACTGGAAGCTGCTAGAGACTGGAAAATGCTGGCAGATGTTGGTCAACGGCTTAATTTTCCACCTGAGACTGCCACCACTAACCTTCGACCAGAGATTGTCTTGTGGTCTTGATCAGCACGCCTTGTTCATCTGGTAGAGTTAACAGTGCCATGGGAGGATGCTGTGGATGAGGCGTATGAGAGGAAGAAACTTCGGTATGCTCAAATAGCTGCTGAAGCGGAACAGTGTGGATGGAGAGTCTGGGTTTACCCAGTGGAGGTGGGTTGTCGAGGATTTGTGGCACACTCTACAACCCGGTTTCTCAGAGATGTCGGGTTCAGTGGTCAAGAGTTGCGTCGCACAGTGAAGAACTTATCTGAAGCAGCAGAAAGGAGCAGCAACTGGCTGTGGTTGAGACGGAAAGATTCGGGCTGGGGATCTCAAGCACAATAGAAAGAAAGCAACGCTGATGTACAGGTAAGTAAACTGGGCTGGGCTGAGTTGAGTAGAGGATGGAGGGGGGGTGATGCTGAAACACCAGAATCACTGTCGAACCCTGAGGTGTCGTGGGCTAGTCGACGAAACACAGAGGGTGGAAGGTGCCCACTTGAAGACCCCAGAGATGTAACCTACTTAGCTCAATCCAGACAGTTGTCATGCTGATGCACCCCGGAGACCGCACTGTGGTTGATCCCCGGAGCCAACATTGCAGCCATTGTGTGTGCTGATGCGCTGGGGAGGCAAAATAAG
The DNA here is from genome assembly GCF_902713425.1 of Acipenser ruthenus. Lineage (NCBI taxonomy): Eukaryota > Metazoa > Chordata > Actinopteri > Acipenseriformes > Acipenseridae > Acipenser > Acipenser ruthenus. The sequence continues at coordinate 137,642 of NW_026707499.1, forward strand.
CTGATCCCTGGAGCCAGCATTACACTTCAGCCATCAACACCAGGCAGAAGGATGTCTACATCATCAGATGGAAAGAAACGCAAATGGATTGTATTGAAAGCTTTCATCTGGTTTTGCAAACTATCATAATAAGCTTGATCTGTTCATTTAGTATATTGTAAAGTGTTCATGTTTAGGAAGTAGTACTCAGGGAGACAGTGTTGAATTCTCAAAATGTTTGTTTTATTTGAAACTACAGAGAATTCCTGTCAGGGACCAGAATTCACAGCACCAAAATAATAACAGCCAGGGTGGAGTACTTCTCTGAAATCATAACTATATGGGACACGGTAAACCCAATGTTCTCTTTAAGACCATTGACAAAATCCTACATCCAGCCACCGACAGATCCATCTCCTGTTCATCCTCCTCTCTTACCTGTCATGATTTCTCCTCTTTCTTTCGGAACAAAATCGACAACATCTATTCTACGCTCTCCCGCGACAAACCCAATCTACTACTTTACCACCTTGACTCTCCTTCGGTTGCCCCTCCTGCCCTCTCCTCCTTCTCTCCTCTCTCCATTGCTGACGTTTCCGGCTTACTGTTGAAATCAACTACTGCCACATGCCCCCTGGACCCTGGCCGACTAACCTTGTCCGCCTCTGTGCTTCTGATCTTGCTCCCTCCATTATGCACACTCTTAACCTGTCCCTGGACTCTGGCTCGGTTCCTGCTGCCTTTAACCCTTTGTGGTCCTATGTCGGACCAGGTCCGACATCATCAAAAAGACGTAAAGCACAGGCCTCTAGTCGTTTTTTCTCCAGAAAAAGCAGAGAAAACCATTCAATGGCCAAAAAAAAAAAAAGTGTGGGGGTGGGGTGGGTGGGGGCTTCGGATCTGAGCAATACACTTAGGCCCTGCACTATGAAGAGGTATGTGAAAAATACAGCGACCAAAGGGGTGGGGTGGGGCTGGAGATGCAGTACTGAGTGTCCTGTTGATATGCAGTGCCTTTTAAACCTGTTTTTACTGTGAAAAAAAATACTTTTAAACAGCGCGTCTAAAATAAACAGCCCATGTGAAAATGAATTGGACCTGACGCGCCTGAGATGCGCTGAATAAATGGACCGCTAAAAACTTGCCAGAGTTACGCTGGTACTCTAAAAAAAACCCTCCCTCGACCTGGCTGTCTTATCTAATTTCTATCCCATCTCCAATCTCCCTTTTTTCTCCAAAATTCTTGAAGGGCTGTAGCCAGTCAGCTGATGAAACATCTCACGGATAACAATCTGCTTGAATCTCTACAGTCTGGCTTCCGGTCGCATCACAGTACTGAAACTGCTCTGCACCGGACTGTGAATGATCTGCTTAATGCTGATGACACCATAGATCATGGCATTCATGGCAAGTATGCTGGAATCTCTGGAGCCTGTCTCTCCTGGATGTCCTCTTACCTATCCGGACGCATGCACTTTTCTATGCTGGATGTAGTGGTCTTGCAAACCCAGTTACTTGTGGTGTCCCCCAAGGATCTGTTCTTGGGCCCCTTCTCTTCAATATCTACATGCTCCCCTTCACCTCATCCGCCAACACAGCCTCATGTTTCACTCGTATGCTGACGACACCCAGCTCTACTTAAAACTCGACCCTGGAAGCCCCTCTGCCGTGGCCTGGCTCTCGGTTTGCATTCAAGACATTGAGGCCTGGATGCCTGCCATTTTTCTTCAGCTGGAACACTAGCAAATCTGAACTCCTTCTAGTAGGATCTAAAACTCAACTTAAGAATCTAAATACAGCTGCCGTGAACCTCGGAAACTGTCTGCTGCTGCCTTCCCCCTCAGTACGAAGCCTTGACAGCAACCTCTCCTTTGATGCCCACATCACCTCCGTGGTCAAATCTTCCTTCTACCATCTTCGAAACATCTCCAAAGTCTGTCTCTACCTTTCCCCCCCAGATGCAGAGATACTCTGTATCTAGTTCAGAATGCTGCTGCCAGGATCCAGATGTAAAAAACGTGATCACATCACCCCTGATCTTGCCCAGCTGCACTGGCTACCTGTAAAGTTCAGGATTATTTTCAAAACTCTCCTGCTCACCTACAATGCCCTTCATCACACAGGTCCCAAGTACCTCCACAACCTGCTGACCCGCTATGTCCCTGCCCGCAAGCGGAGGTCCTCCGACTCTGGCCTGCCTGTTATCCCCAAGCAAAAGTGCACCACACTTGGAGAATGCTCGTTTAGCTTCATGGCTCCGACTCTCTGGAACTCTCTCCCAGCTTTGGTGCGTGATGCTCCACCATCACTCGCTTTAAATCAACTCTCAAGACCCACCTGTTCTCTCTTGCTTTCCATGCTCTTTAAGCCTGATATCTGCTATTATCTGCTGCATTGCTGCTACTATTTCATGTATTATGCTACTATCATGTATTATGCACGTTCCACTGTATTTAATCATTGTTTTTTTACTGTATAGCATGTATTATGCATTTCTCTGTATTTAAAGTATTATGGATTTTCTTGTTGTTACTGCATCTTGTAAAGTGCTTTGTGATGGGTGGTCCACTATGAAAGGCGCTATATAAAATAAAGATTGATTGATTGATTGACTGATAGAAAATACTGCTTGTCTCAGCTAATCGTGTAACACAACATGCTTGCAAACTGAAGGTTATAGCTTCAAATCCCACGCATGCCAGGTCTTTTTCCAGGGAAATGTTCCATTTTAAAATAACAATAAATAGTTTAATATAAATGATAAACGTCAAAATAAATGCGTTCCCTAGTATATTTCCATGTTGACAAAAAAGTTAATTGTTATTAAACTTGGATATCCTGTAATATACATATGTGTGGATAAAAGTGCCTTGGGTCTGCAAAAATCTGCAAAAAAATGAAGGAGGAGATTTTTACCTTAACTTTGGTGACTTATTTCTCTTACAGTCTTTGTAAACACTGATATGATATTAAATAACTTTCGTTTTGTATTATATGGTTTCACAATTATTTTCAGCAAACCGAGAAATCTTGCTAGGAACGAAGGATTGATGAGGGAGGCCTGTTGTGGAGCAAATGCTGTTTTTCATTGAGTCTGTCGGATAGTGTTTAGATCCGTTTGCCATTTCTTCATTACATTACTGTGCTCTCAGGCTGTATACACATTAGACAGTCAGGGTTTTTAAACTACGCGCCACGTATGTTCGCTTCTCATTGCACCGGACCCAGATCCACATAGTACAACACCTTCTCATGATCCGGCTCCAGTGGTCACAAATCTTATTACATTTTTTGATCTCCTTAGAACAACCAGCCCCTGTCCCACATAGCGTGGAAAATGCATTTTAAAATGTTGACACTGCATCATGATAAACAAGCTAGGCTATTTACATGCCACAGCCAGCCTCTGAGTATTCTTTTGGCAGGAAGTCCGGCCAGGTGCACTGTGGACTCTGTAGTTTCTTAACAAGCGCTTGTATACAAGTGCTGGCAAGCAAATATGGTATGCAAAATAAATCTACAGCCAGCCTTTGTGTGAAAAAAAGCTAGGATGTTTAATAATGGAGTGGAATGCCATTCATTCAGCCAGAAAGCGATTGCAAAGCAATAGAAACATACATTGGGAATAAAATGCTTAATGTTCGTTTATAGTTTATGGATTTTCTAAAACATGTATTGCTAGTAAACAAAATAGAGGCGTTTACATGTTTAAAGGTGGCTTAATTTCAGATTATTTTTTCTCTGAGGGATACTGGCTATCAGAGGGGTCCCTTTAAAGATAATGTACTGTTAAAAGTAAATCTCATGTGCTTTTCTTCTAAATATGCTTTGTAAAACTCATATTGGGGTCTTCAGTATTGAGTGTGGTTTTCTTTGAAACTGTCTAGATGGTCTCTGGACTGCCGACATCAGTCTCTTCTTAAGACATCTGATTTTGCCAAGGCAACTTCCTCCTTACCTTAGGTCCTGCTGCAGAGATTATAATTTCCCCCGGTGGCTGAATCCAAGGCTCTCCATCAACCTGGACAGGAATGGGTTTTGTAATTGTGACACGCACGTAGGCCCCCTGAGCAATCCGGATTCCAGAACGCAAACCACCCTGGACTTGGCCCTTAGTGAACATGAAAAGAAAGCATGTTTAAACCTATATTTAACAGCTGAATTGTCAGAATGTCCCTCCTTAGGTCAAGTTCAACATCTGCTTAGCAACACAGCATAGCTTGGAACAGTGCAATTTGACCGATTATTCTGTTGTTAGATTTGAATGAATCCAAGATAGATTCCAAAATAAGATCTGTTCAAGATATTCACGAAGCAGCATAGCATTATTAGTTATTCAATGATAGATCATTCAACTCTTGTATAAACTGGAATCTCATCTTAATTATAGTACAAATATACTTTTACCAGATACAAAATATGATAAGAAATTGAAATGATCTTATTCTAAAATTGATAAAAAATAAAATAAAAAACTAATTATTTTTATATTTGATGGTAAATCAATTTAATCTGACTCTGTCACAGTAGAAAAAATAAATAAAATGGACAGATTTACAAAACCAGTGGGTTTTAGGCATTGATAGAAGTAGTATAAATAATAGATTTAGAACATAATATCACTATTCATTTACCTCTGTGCAAAATAATACATTAACTCAGGGATGGACAGAGATGGTCTTACCATGTGCACCACACCAGTGACTCCCACCACCTCCAGTAAGCCGTCATCAAGCCGTGGCTTCCCGTATCGGCCGTCGCTGTCGGACCCCCACAAGTCAGCTCCAGATCCCCAGCTAAAAAAAAACATACTAGGCCTTGTCAGTTAAGCCTCATAGCAATTAAGCCTCATAGCAATTGATTAGTTGGGCACACAAATTATAATCATTCGAGTAAATATCGATGATTGTACCGCCCACATACATTTTCGCTCAATTCCTCTCCCCACAATGTTATTATTTTAATATCATTTCAGTTAGGTAAAAGCTTGTGTACAACAACTGGATGTGAGGGATAATTACTCATTGGTAGTGTCAGGAGAAAGAAAAAAAAAAAACACTGTGAAGTTTGCAACTAGCCTAAAGCAAGTTTAGCATTTGACAGGAGTGTTACTAAAACATAGTAGCCGGTCTGAACAGTTAAACCCAGATGTAAGTGGTGCACTGACACCAATACTCCAGATGGCTCCCTGAAAAAGGGGCCCTGGGCCTGAGCATCAAACTCCTAGAGCTGCTGCACGGCTTGTTGCTTAGCCTGAGGCTTCTGTCTCTGCGGCGGAACCTATTAAAACCTCTGCAGCGTGCAGACATGGGCCGGTTCTGAAGACCACCTCTGGCAGCAGGCGCAGCCGGTCTTTGAGGCCAGAATGCCAGTTTGTCGCTGCTTTGCGCACTGGGGGTGGTCGCTTTGGCAGCAGGTGAACCAGCTCCTTCATGGATTCCCACGCGAGGTGAGACTGCTGCAGCATCTCGTCCACCGCGGGACCAAACGTATGCCCTGGTGTAATAGGGGCATCCAATACATTCCCCTTGTATATTAGGGGCCATTCAAAATGTGGCATTTTCTGAAAGCTTACAAAGCATGTGCTGGTATGGTCAAAATAGCCATTTAAAAAAAAAAAATTGATTGCTTACATACATATGTTTATACAGACATGCTCAAATTTGTTGGTACCCCTCCACAAAAAACAAAGAATGCACAATTTTCTCTGAAATAACTTGAAACTGACAAAAGTAATTGGCATCCACCATTGTTTATTCCATATTTAATAGAAATCAGACTTTGCTTTTGATTTTTTATTCAACATAATATTGTAAATAATAAAACAAATGAAAATGGCATGGACAAAAATGATGGGACCGCTAACCTAATATTTTGTTGCACAACCTTTAGAGGCAATCACTGCAATCAAGCGTTTTCTGTAGCTCTCAATGAGACTTCTGCACCTGTTAACAGGTAGTTTGGCCCACTCTTCCTGAGCAAACTGCTCCAGCTGTCTCAGGTTTGATGGGTGCCTTCTCCAGACTGCAAGTTTCAGCTCTTTCCATAGATGTTCGATAGGATTCAGATCAGGACTCATAGAAGGCCACTTCAGAATAGTCCAATGTTTTGTTCTTATCCATTCTTGGGTGCTTTTAGCTGTGTGTTTTGGGTCATTATCCTGTTGGAGGACCCATGACCTGCGACTGAGACAGAGCTTTCTGACACTGGGCAGTACGTTTCGCTCCAGAATGCCTTGATAGTCTTGAGATTTCATTGTGCCCTGCACAGATTCAAGGCACCCTGTGCCAGGCGCAGCAAAGCAGCCCCAAAACATAACCGAGCCTCCTCCATGTTTCACTGTAGGTATGGTGTTCTTTTCTTTGAAAGCTTCATTTTTTCGTCTGTGAAAATAGAGCTGATGTGACTTGCCAAAAAGCTCCAGTTTTGACTCATCTGTCCAAAGGACATTCTCCCAGAAGGATTGTGGCTTGTCAATATGCATTTTAGCAAATTCCAGTCTGGCTTTTTTATGTTTTTCTGTCAAAAGTGGAGTCCTCCTGGGTCTTCTTCCATGGAGCCAACTTTCGCTCAAAAAGCGACGGATGGTGCGATCAGAAACTGACGTACCTTCACCTTGGAGTTCAGCTTGTATCTCTTTGGCAGTTATCCTTGGTTCTTTTTCTATCATTCGCACTATCCTTCTGTTCAATCTGGGGTCGATTTTCCTCTTGCGGCCGCGCCCAGGGAGGTTGGCTACAGTTCCATGGACCTTAAACTTCTTAATAATATTTGCAACTGTTGTCACAGGAACATCAAGCTGCTTGGAGATGGTCTTGTAGCCTTTACCTTTACCATGCTTGTCTATTATTTTCTTTCTGATCTCCTCAGACAACTCTCTCCTTTGCTTTCTCTGGTCCATGTTCAGTGTGGTGCACACAATGATACCAAACAGCACAGTGACTACTTTTCTCCATTTAAATAGGCTGAATGACTGATTACAAGATTGGAGACATGTGTGATACTAATTAAAGAAACTAATTAGTTTGAAATATCACTATAATCCAATTATTTATTATCTTTTCTAAGGGGTACCAACAAATGTGTCCAGGCCATTTTAGAATATCTTTGTAGAATAAGCAATAATTCATCTCTTTTCACAGCTTCTTTGCTTTATTCTATGACATACCAAAGGCATGCAAGTATACATGATAAAATAGCTTTTAATTTCATCACTTTTCAGGAGGAATGAAGCATTATTTCAATGAGCTGTAAGGGGACCAACAAATTTAAGCACGTCTGTATAATACGCCTAATAATTCTAGGAGTATTGTAACATTTTGTGACCTGTAGTCTTTATTATTTTTATTATTATTATTATTAGGCTTCCAAGCCCTTGGCTGGTAAGCCTATTGTTTTTGTTAAGATTATTATTATTATTTTTCTTTCTGCCAACAAAACCTTAAAAGTTGCATAAAATGAAAACCGTTGCATGAAAACTCTTGATATTACCCAGAGTTGTATATGTCAATGGGAACTAATGTCGACAGCTGAATAAATGCGATTGGTCACGTGGTTTGACAGCCATATTGGATTTTACGACAAGTTTTGGACAATTTACAAACATCATCTTTTCGGAAACCACTTATTGCAGAGTTCTGAAACTTGGTGTACATGGTTAGGGATTGTCCAAGATGCACGGTGCTCGAAATGAAGCCAATTGGTTCAGTGGTATGGCGGCCATGTTGGATAACCTAATTAACATACAAATGTCTTCTCCAAAACTGCTAATCTGATCGAAGCAAAACTTGGCATACATGATCCAAGTATGGTTTTCTTTAAAGTTTGCCCAAATGAAGTTGCTACTGTAAAAAACATGGCTGCCGTGGGCCAATCAAATTTCAGCATTGCTGTAGTTGCATATATTGAGCATTAAATGAACACCGTTGAACAAAAACTCTTGAAACTTCACAGAGGAGTGGAGGCCTATAGGAATTAATGTATGTTCTATTAAAAAAAATACCTTGATATTGACCTTGACCTTTGACCTCTCCTTAAGGTAAAATGTAAAACTAGCTTAACTCATTACAGAGTGTAAATAGGGTCATGGTTACTATGGAAAACAGATAGGAACCCATATGGGCGCTATTGAAAAATTACCCTGATCGTGACCTTTGACCTCTCATAACTCGACACTTATTACTGGTGCTGAATGGATAAAAACTATTAAAAAGACTAGTGGATAAACACTGGAAACGGACCATTCATTCATTCGCAACTACCAAGTGCAGCTGGTTACAGTATCAGTTCACAATGAGCGAGAAGCGAAAAATGAGTTCTCGTTCAATTGGCTTTAAAAGCTCAGGTTATTCGGGATAACAAGCTCGTCAGTAGAACTTTCAAAACAAAATCGACAATGTTTGATTCTGTGTGACACTGATAGTTGTTTATTATTGTTTTTGTTTGCCAAGTTAATTCTGTATAATATACATTTGTTAACTTTTGCTATTTAAGCCGTCAAATTAGACAGTACAAGCCAATAGCTAAAAGTATTGTCAACAGTTTGTGCACAGTTTGTGGTTGGATTGTTTTCATAAAAATAACAATGTAGTTACTTTATTAATTTAAAACAAACTATACATGTTTGTACAGTACTGCATGCTGCAATTCAGTCATTCACTGCAGTTCTTTCAACCATTTTCATAAGGACATTTAACTAAAAATAAGCTTGTAAATACTGTAATACTGTAAACGTGTGAGTTCTATTACTTATATGCATGTTAATGGCATGAATCATGTGCACCTGTGGTTAATTCGACACCTTGGATAAGTCTACACTAAATGGCATCCCCATGGGGTGTCGAGTTAACCGAGGTTGACTGTACAAATAAAAAACAGAAGATCAACACAGACACTCGAGATCAACACAGACACTCTCGAGATCAACACAGACACTCTCGAGATCAACACAGACACCCTCGAGATCAACACAGACACTCTCGAGATCAACACAGACACTCTCGAGATCAACACAGACACTCGAGATCAACACAGACACTCTCGAGATCAACACAGACACTCTCGAGATCAACACAGACACTCTCGAGATCAACACAGACACCCTCGAGATCAACACAGACACTCTCGAGATCAACACAGACACTCTCGAGATCAACACAGACACCCTCGAGATCAACACAGACACTCTCGAGATCAACACAGACACTCGAGATCAACACAGACACTCGAGATCAACACAGACACCCTCGAGATCAACACAGACACTCGAGATCAACACAGACACTCTCGAGATCAACACAGACACTCTCGAGATCAACACAGACACTCTCGAGATCAACACAGACACTCTCGAGATCAACACAGACACCCTCGAGATCAACACAGACACTCTCGAGATCAACACAGACACTCTCGAGATCAACACAGACACTCGAGATCAACACAGACACTCTCGAGATCAACTCAGACACTCTCGAGATCAACACAGACACCCTCGAGATCAACACAGACACTCTCGAGATCAACACAGACACTCTCGAGATCAACACAGACACTCTTGAGATCAACACAAACTCTTGTTCCCCTATTTACTTTTGGCTGTCAATAAAACAAGTCCAAATTAGGCTGTGCACACAACACTAGCTACCAAACAGTGTTCTCTTCACATGTGAAGTTACAATGGCAGGGATTAATAAAAAAATACACAACTTTATTGTATGCTTTATGTTTTTACCTGAAATGCACAAGATTATTATTATTATTATTTTTAAACCATAACTACTGTATGACATCCTTTGTTTTGTAATTAATAAAGTCAGGCCTTCCTTTCTTCTGAGATATTTTTCAACTTTAATAGTGTTACCAGGGCCGGTGCTTGGTAACTTGCCTCCCTAGCACGGCACCCTTATATCAGTCAGGTAAAGATTATTTTACTGATTTTTAAAATCAACAGGGTTTTTAATCAGCTTGTATCGTGCTCCTGGTTTCTGTTTTGAAATTGTACGGGCCCTGTACAGATTTTGAATTGGGTTTCCCTCTGTATATGGGATTTTGAAATGACTGTTTCATTACTTCAATAACGTCAACCTTTGATATTGCAAATCAGCTTCTTGCTAGTCTACAGAAGAACATTATAGGGAACCATTAACAGGGTAGGTTGTGCGGCAGAAGGGAGATGTTAGAATAAGCTAAGCAGACCGAAAAGATATAACTTTTTACCTTAACCAACACATTTTTGATCACAATTTAACAATAATCTGTGCAGTGAAATGATCCAGTGCATTAGGAAAGTTTTTCTAAGGTGCAAACAGAACTATTTACATGACAATATTAAAAAGAACACACTCCCAGTGTATGATTTGAAAATATAAACTTGTACAAAACTTAGCAGAGAGCACCACAGACGTCACGCCAACTACTACCTTCACCAAAACTGTCTAATTACTAGGGGTGGGTATTGGGACTGAGGATCTGCATTGCAATATACTGCAATACTGAAGACAATATTGTGATATGTATTGCGATACATATTGGAATTCAATGCTGAATGATGCTGATGTTGATTTTTTGCTACCAAAATAAATCTCCATATATAAACTGTGCTTTTTGTCATTTTTATGGAATTTAAAGTATTAGAATGTAATATGACAAATTAAACTCTCATATGAAATGCCCAGTAACAATTTTTGTTGGATTCTCAAAGTACATGCATGTGCTTCCAATATGAAAAATAGAAAAACAGTGCTGGTTTGAAAGCTATTACAATTCTCTATAAACATTCATTTTAAATGTTATTTTTTTTAAAACAAATTATTAAAACTAATATCTTTATTTTCATTTTATATTAAACATGTTTTTTAAAGCGCATCCTATGACAGTGGCCATAAACACGGGTTTAAAGCTGCTTTATGTATCACTCAGTGCAGAGACCCGGGGTTTGGAATAAACAACTGACCTTGCTTTTAAGATTTAATATATTATTACAAAACCATATATAAGTGCTACACATGTATTTAAAATAAATAAAAAAATACTGGTAAGTAATGTTATAAACTAATTATTTATCTATCTGCTTTGCCTGTTTTTTTTTCCTCAACTTAACAGTACCAGAACCGCTGTTTTTTTTTTTATCTGACGAGATCAAATGTGGTAGATCCAGGAAAATAAAAAGATATTCAGAATATAGTGTAAAATTACATTGTCCAGAACTGTCGGCAGATTGTTTTTACATTTATTTTTTAAGACTATTAATTGCACTGATACATTTCTTAAATTGGTGACGAATAAAAAATAACTGAGCGTTTGTAATTCGTAATTTTATTGGATACAGAGCTCCAGAAAAAAAGGCATGATGGCAATTGAAGTTCTGCGCTGTGATTACCTCATGAATCAAAAGGAATAGAAAAAAACATGCATGATAAAAATAGCCAAAAAAATAACAAATTTACCCTCTAGATGCTTTCAAAACAAGCCAAATTTGGCTGGAAAAACACCAATCTGACAGCACTGACCAAGGGGGAGTAGCCTAAAGTCACATGCATTACCTATTAAATGTTACCTCAAGTTCACATGTACAAATAAAACATTAATTTGTATCATTTGTTTTAGAAAAAACGATATTTGAATTGCCGTTCCAGTACTTTAAGATGTAGGACTACACCACTGTATGTAAGGTTGGTGGTACTGCCAGTGTATTTTACTTCAGCCTTGTTTGATACTATACAGCCATCCTTTTTAGATTGTTTTATTAGGAAATTATTCCACACATATAACTTTGCTTTGCAGAATTTAAACAGCTCAGAATCTGTGTGCTTCTGCCATATTTTCTTTTGTGTTAGCACTGATCGCATTATGAAGTGATTATCTCGCGAGATAATAGAGGACATTTTCCAGTAGATGTTTCCCTGAATCAGTTAAACCAAAAATACCGATATTGTTGTTCAAATACCGGTTATTGTATTGATGAATATCGCAGTATACCGGTAGACCCTTGTGTCTGCTGGTTTTCATTCCAACTGAGTTCTCAATTACTTAATCAAACCCTTAATTGAAGAAATAATGTGATTAATTAGACATTTTTAATTGTTCAGCTCCTAAAAAATTTGCCGATTTCATGTTACTTATAAAATTGTATAGTTAACTTGAAATCTCCAACTGTTTAAAAGCTGAAAATAATTAAAAAGGCTTAATTAAGCTAATGATTAGTTCAATTAAGGGTTGAATTAAGTAATTGATAACTCAGTTGGAATGAAAACCAGCAGGACACAGGGGTCCCCCAGGACCAGGACTGGGAAACACTACATTAAGTAACTGAGCGGCTCACTTAATTAACGCGCCCAAAGTCAACACAAAAAGCAAAAAGCCTACTTTGGAGATTTGCAATTTAGTTTTTCAACTTCAGAATTCAGCACTACATGGCAATGCCTAGAAGTTGGAATAATGGCAGGATGCACCATTTCTCCACTGGCTTTTACCATGGCAATGGAAGTAATCATTAGGGCATCAAAATGGGTAGTGGGAGGAGAGCGCTTGGCTTCTGGAATGCGACTACCACCAATTTGAGCATACATGGATGACATGACAACCATGACTACAACAGAAACCAATAACATTGAATGGGCACAAATGCAATTCAAGCCCACTAAATCAAGGAGCATCTCTATAATTAAAGGTAAAGTAGTAGATAAAATGTTCTTCATTAATGGTGAAGCAATACCATCAGTGTCTGAGAAGCCAGTGAAAAGTCTTGGGAGATGGTACGACGAGGATCTAAAGGACACAGTTCGTGTGGGAGAAGTTAGACAACAAGCAGTGGAAGGGTTGAAGAGCATAGATAGCAGCGCTTTACCAGGCAAACTAAAACTCTGGTGCTTTCAGTTTGGTCTACTGCCGAGGTTGCTGTGGCCACTGACTGTGTACGAGGTTTCTTTGACAACAGTAGAGAAGCTGGAAGCTTTAATCAGTTCATACATCAGGAAATGGTTGGGAGTTCCACACTGCCTCAGCAGAGTGGGACTGTATGGTAAAGGAATACTGCAGCTACCAGTCTCCGCTCTAACCGAGGAGTTTAAGTGCACCAAGGTCAGACTGGAAATGACATTAGTAGAGTCACGTGACAAATGCGTAAGGGAGGCAGCACCTGTGTTGAAAACTGGAAGAAAGTGGGCGGCAAAGAAAGCTGTGGAGGATGCAAAGGCTGCCCTTCGAATTGGTGATATCATGGGGCAAGTTCAGCATGGAAAAGGGGGTCTTGGTCTCAGTTCAGCTCCTCCTACATGGCACAAGGCAGCCCCAGCTCAACGGAGGAAGCTGGTAGTCAATGAGGTGCAAAAGCAGGAGGAGAGGATGATGTGCGTAAAGTCCATTTCCCAGGCCAAGCAGGGAGAATGGATGAGATGGTAAAGTGTGGAACAACGCATGATTGGCTGGCAAGACCTATGGTCAGTGGAACAGAGCAGGATCAGTTTCCTCATCAGGTCAATATATGATGTTCTCCCATCACCACAGAACCTAAACCTCTGGGTAGGAGAGGATCCCTCATGTCCTTTGTGTTCATCACTTGCAACATTAAGGCACATTTTGACAGGATGTAAGGTGGCTCTTAGCCAAGGACGGTTTATTTGGCGCCATGACCAGGTGCTGCGATGTTTGGCCTTAGCATTGGAAGACAAGCGTAACATGACCAATAAGTTGCCACCTGTTCCATCAAAACATTACACACAAAAGACAACATTCCTCCACAACATTGCGGTATGCTCCATTAGCCTCTGAAGCGGAACAGCGAGGATGGAGAGTCCGGGTTTACCCAGTGGAGGTGGGTTGTCGAGGATTTGTGGCACACTCTACAACCCGGTTTCTCAGAGACGTTGGATTCAGTGGCCAAGAGTTGCATCGCACAGTGAAGAACTTATCTGAAGCAGCAGAGAAGAGTAGCAACTGGCTGTGGTTGAGACAGAAAGATTCTGGCTGGGGATCTCAAGCACAATCGAAAGAAAGAAACGCTGATGTACGGGTAAGTAAGCTGGGCTGAGTTGAGTGGGGGACGAAGGGGGGTGATGCTGGGACGCCAGAATCACCATCGAGCCCTCTTGAGGTGTCGTGGGCTAGTCGACGAAACACAGAGGATGGAAGGTGCCCACTTGAAGACCCTAGAGATGTACCCTACTTAGCTCAATCCAAACGGTTGTCATGCTGATGCGCTGGGGAGACCGCACTGTGGTTGATCCCCGGAGCCAGTATTGCAGCCGTTGTGTGTGCTGATGCGCTAGGGAGGCAATAAGCTGATCCCTGGGGCCAGCATTACACTTCAGCCATCAACACCAGGCAGAAGGATATCTACATCATCATATGGAAGGAAACGCAAATGGATGGAGACACAGATGGATCACATTAGTTTACTGTAAAGCTACGTCTTAGTTGGTGCTTATCTTGGTGAGAGCCGCGTTCAAATCAGCATGAAGTTTTAACATCTACTCTCGTGTAATGGAAATCATTACATGTGAAAACCAGTGCGCACTAGATTTCTACGTGGCCAGACAAAGAGAGAGGAGGAGGAGACGTCCCCAGATATTTAGAAGTCATCTGTCTTTGCCTGTCTGACACACAATGTATACAGCAATTTTTCCTCAACACCCAAACAATCACTGACATCTGCCAACAGCTTCAGGCTGACCTGGAAGGAGACATGCAGAGAGCACACTGTTTGCCTGTAACATAAGGGTATCCGCTGCACTAATATTTTATGCCACTGGTTCGTTCCAACATACTATGGGTTACTGTAAAGCCATAAATATTTAAAACCAAAATATTTGTCGAATCACACCCTTAAAACCTATTTTGCTCCAGGAACATCGCCGACCTGTTGCAATATACAAAGTATTGTTGTGGAATTTGATTTCTTGCCAAAAATGTTTGCAGTTTTTTTTTTCATTCTGGAAAAATGCATAATAAAAGGCTCGCAAATATTTATGTTTTTACAGTACACTGCAGACACGAGCCAGTCAGCTGTGCAGTGCGAGATGTACCTGCATCTTTAGTAAAGCCTCTCACAAGCTGCAACAAAATACAAAGCAGGGTTTTCTTGGGAGGTATAAGTTTCCTGGTGTCCTGGGAGCCATCGATTGCACACATCCTCGCTAATTCGCAGGTGGCAGCTGCGTTTCAGCGGGATGACAGTCTGAGAGGCTGGTTGATAGGGGACAACGGGTATCCGCTGAAGCGGTGGCTACTGAAACTGCTGCTCAACCCCACGACCCCTGCCGATCAGAGATATAACCGTACCTTTAAATGTGCTCATACTGTAATTGAGTGAACATTTGGAATCTTCCAAATGCGATTCCAATGTTTGGATGTCTCTGGGGGAACACTACAGTACACTCCTCAGAGGTTTATCAATATCATCCTGGCTGGTTGTGTTTACATAACATACCTATCCGTAATGGATGTGATGTTGAACTTACAGAGGAAAGATTACAGGGTTTGAGGGAAGCAGATGCTGAACTTGAAGCCCCAGTGGTGGAGGTTGCAGATGCTACAAGTGCCAGGCCGGTCAGACAAAGCCTTATAGATTACTTTTTTATTTTGTAAGCATTAACTCTCCACCTGCAGGCTGCTAAAAAAAAAAAAAAATCGTAGCCTTGCTTGAGGGGCTTGGTCATCCTCCTCACTTGGGCTACTGGACATTTTTTACTTTTTTTTCTTTTTTTAGGGTTTCAAAATGCCATCTGTTTGCCGTTGCAGACGCACACATGCTCTTAAAGGGAAAGTTGAATCCTTATTGGTTGTAACCTTACTCCCCACTGTGCTTTGATTGGCTGGGTGCATGATTCGCTATTTAATATGCGTTAGCCCACGGATGAGACTCGACTTCTAAATCACGTTTTCATGCTCTATCGCGGTGGTTCGCCAATGATGTCATTTTTGCCCGAGCTTCAGCGTACATACTTGATAAATAGGGCTCAAGGTTAAACTGGCAATAAATGCCCCACCCTGAGTTGTTAGTCATTCTTTGAAAATTGACACTTGGAGTACCACTGCAATTGAGAAAGTGTTTTCATTAAAATCAACTGCATGTATGTGAATGGTCTATTCAGGAATACTAAAGGATTGTGGTTTGAGTAAAATCAGTAACAACCCCCACCTAATATAAACCAGCATAGGCTTTTATTTTTTGTGTTGGCCAGTGTCCCAATACTTGTTGGGTATCTGGTTTAATTTAATTTAATTTAATTTAATTTAATCGTGCACTGTAAACCAATGCTGGTACAATTACCAGTATTTGAATTTTCCAGAAAACATATTCCAGAAACATTAATGAATTTAGAGGCCACAATTACCATGCTTTTGCCAGACGAATTAAATACATTTATTTATTTTCAAAAAATCTGATAAAGAAATACAACTATTAAGGTTTTACTGTATTAATAAAATAATAAAAGGTTGGGTGGGTATGCAAGAAACACGTAATAAGACTTATTCTGGTCTGGCTTTTTCCTGTTCTTGTCTCGTTGCACTGGTACTGACCTGGGAATGTTGAGGAAGATGAGCCCTTCAATACTGGGCAGCTCCACCTCATGCTGGTCCACCTGCAGCTGCAGGTGTTGGTGCAGATTTCTGGTGTGGCTGATCTTCTGCAACCCCACTTTAACATACACCCCTTTGTTGTGAAACCTGGAAAACAGGAAAAGGGAGATAATTAACCGAGGACTTAATTGGTCTGTGGAAGGGTGGTGAGCAATTCACTGACACACACGGGACAGAGAAGATTTATCTGCAACAGTTTTATTATTTTCTTTTTGGCTTTATTTTCTCTTTAGCCTGCAGAGAGCGCTGTTGTCTGTGGCCTGTATACTGGCAATGGTAATCAGGACCACAGGTTACCAACACAGGTAAATGCAGACGCACTCACAGGTGCTCAAAAATAATAATGAAAACCAAAGGTGAAATGAAAAAGGGAAAATAAAACACAGTAATAAAACTACAAAACAGAAGTGTCATTGTATGTAAAATAATGTAATTGTATGTAAAAATAATGTGATATCTTGTAACACTTATAAGTCGCCCTGGATAAGGGCGTCTGCTAACAAATAATAATAATAATAATAATAAAAGTGCTGCTTACGCAGTGTCCCCACTGCCGCTATGCCGGTCAGCTCGGGTCTCCGTCCTGCGCTTCGCTGTGCACTATACACTGGGGTGGCCAAGGTTCCCCCTATCACTACACATGTCCCCTCGGGTCCATAACCGTATATTTTAATAAATAGTTTATTTAAGGCTGGCTGTCTTCCTCTGCCGTGCTTGCCTGATTTTATTCGCTCGTTCTTTGCATTTGTTTATGCTCGCCTCCTCAGCTAGCATCACTGGGTTTCCCCCGGTCATGGCCACCCGAATGCACAACCAAGCGCAGTTCTTATGGGCCTCTCAACCATGCAGAGAGAGGGAAAGCCAACACACCTTCCTCCCAACCTCTCCGTGTTATTGCCATGATTGACAGGTAGATCTTACGAGGCTGCTGCCGACCTTCCTGCAGAACCCCGCATGCGCCAGATAGTCAGCACAGACCACCCCACCCCCCCCCATTACAAGGTCTTACACACATCAAGTAATGGCAAAACTTTACTTTTAAAACCAAAATGATATTCAGCTCCTCACAGAAGTACTTTTCGCAAGAATACTTCAATCTATTAAACCTGATTACTTTGTGCTAGAATGCAAAGTGTTATTAACATGAGCAAATGTTAATTGCAGTCACCATTTCCACTTAATTATTTTAATTGGATAATGAAAAACCAAAAACAGTAAAACCATCATCTGTACTTAAACATTATTCTGTTTGGATCTGAATTTCTGGCAGTAGTACTCAAACTGAAAATAAATATTGGGGCTTGATTTTATTGATGGGCTATCGAAAGCAATCTTTAGGACTACTTTCATGCATTAAAAAAAAAATACAGCTATGATGATTATTATTATTATTATTATTATACGTCCTTATCCAGGGCGACTTACAATTGTTACAAGATATCACGTTATTTTTACATACAATTGCATTATTTTTTACACATTATTTTTACATAGAATTACCTATTTATACAGTTGGGTTTTTACTGGAGCAATCTAGGTAAAGTACCTTGCTCAAGGGTACAGCAGCAGTGTCCCCCACCTGGGATTGAACCCATGACCCTCCGGTCAAGAGTCCAGAGTCCTATATACTATAGTGTATATAGATCGGGAGAAAAAAAAACTAATAGGTACAACTATAGTACTTGGCATGGAGGTAGGCGGTCTCTGCTGATTTAATTTCCTACGGTGGTTAGAATGTGATTGATTTTTGTGGCTTGATTTTAGTGTTTGAAAAAATATTAAGCCAGTCACATGAAAGAACGTCAATGGTATTTTATTCTGCATGGTGTTTTGGAAATAGGTTTTCAGAGCATTAGGTTTAAATTCTCTGAACAATTCCCTGTCTGCAGTGGGATATCGGATCTCTGCGACCTCCTGCAGCTCATTGTGGGCCGTGGGCCTCCCGGTGCAGATTTCCGTTCCCATTAATTTCCTACTAATTAATTTCCAGATTTTCCAAACCCAGTCGTTGTTGTTATTTTAATGCAATGGTTCATCACTTGCTACAATTATATGCAATTTGTCTGCTACTGACAATGCCATTCAGATTTATGTAATGATGAGTAACTATTTTTACAGTAAAATTTAAATATTTTGTATTTGTGATGCTTTGATGTTTGTCATTCTTTGTAAAGACTATTCACTTCAAATCAGTTTCTAAAAATAACATTAAAGTTTCTAAAAATAACATTAAAGTTAAATTACATTAAGACAATGTAGTTTTATTTTACAGAAAAAATAATACATTCAAGTGCAGTGTAAATGTGCATATCTACAAAAATAACTCATGCACTTGTGGAAGGTTATTCAATAAAAATGAAAATTTAAATAATATTTTTGGTACAATATCCCCCCGGGTGTGCGGTAAAGCCAGGGACACACTGCCTGATGCGATCGTTGCATCTCTCTGGTGGAGGTCGCGTCGCAAAAAACACCTCTGAGAGCGGGCATCACACACTGCCCGATTGAAATCGCAGGAAGAGAATTTGTGATTTTTTCCTTATGTTTGACCTACCCAATGGAATACCTTGTGTGTGTGTGTGTGTGTGTATTAATAGAGAGAGAATACATGCATGTCTGTCTCCAGTCATGTGACTGAACGCGGTGAACTCATTGGTTGCTGACTTTCAGACTTGTGAGTGGGTCTGACACACTGCCCGATGCAACGGAATCGTATCGCTAAATATTAAACCATTACTATTTTTGTATTGAATTTTAACTTAATTCTCAATATGCATTTCCACAGGATACCTTCATAAACATTTCAAATCAATTAGGTTCACGTCATTGTATGCTCTCATTTCCTCAACATGTGGTTGGAAAATTTCTGGGAAACTGAAGAACCTACTGCCTGCTTTGACAAATTTAGATTAGAGTTAGAGTTCTAAGAAAAGTGCCATAGATTATTTATAAAGTACAAAAATATGCTATCTTTAATTCAAACATACCAATCAAATGGGCTAACTTTAGAAATACTTTTATCTTTGCAGTGTGTCTACAAATTGGTGCAGGCGCCCACCAATAGCTAATATGAGAATCACAGCCATCCACCAGAAGATAGGATATGTTAAACTGCAAAAAGGCAATTTAACATTCCACAGAAGCATGCAAAATACACACACACACACATTTTTTATGTTTAAATGAGATTTCAGAATTACTAGCTATTGGCGAGTGCCTTCTGGCGCCTCCTCACGACACACTTGTTCAGACAGCATCTGTAAACCTCACAACTCTCGACTATACTGAACTATATGGCACTCAATTGTACCAGTACTTGTACTGAACTGCTCCATATTTTGTCGTATTCTACTACTGCTGTTAATTATAACTATATTCTGTATCTTGTAATTGATTTTACTCTTAAAGGTATCCGGTATTCACGTTTTTTGTAATTGCTCTTATTTGAAATCGTTCTTATCCATTTAACTTACTTACTACGTGCTCTCAGGGGTGGGAGCAGAGCAAAGTAGCCAAGACTGCAAATGTATGGTGCCGAGTGAAGCAAGGCAAACATTTTTAGCAGTTTATATTTTAACAGTAGTTGCACGTAGCCTATACACTACAAATACAAAGTAAATATACATATACAACCTACAGAAACAAACACACTGTGCACAATAATTGTAAAAAGCGTTTCATTTTACAAAACAAAGTGCAAACAGAAACTAAAAAAATAAACCCAAACAAAAAAGCTGTATTGCTTGTTTCTTAGCTTATTGTAAAAAACAAAAACACCACAACACAGGCTATGCTCCTGCTCCCTTCAAACCAAAACTAAAAGCTTATTACTGTGCTGAGCATACGTAGTTTCCAGCTAAATACGTCTGCTCGTTTTCACTGCATTTTCTCAGGTACAGCTAACCAAAGACATTCTATTTATTTATATTCTTTTAAATAGAATATCTTTGAGCTAACCTTGGAAGTATTTGCGCTACATCAAAGGTCAAATGACATTCAAACATTGAAACTCAAGTCACTATGAAACAATCTTTAAAAATGTATCAAAGTTCTGTAAATGTGTTGGCTGA
Organism: Acipenser ruthenus; assembly: GCF_902713425.1. Taxonomy (NCBI): domain Eukaryota; kingdom Metazoa; phylum Chordata; class Actinopteri; order Acipenseriformes; family Acipenseridae; genus Acipenser; species Acipenser ruthenus. Next base: position 158,272 of record NW_026707499.1, read on the forward strand.
AAAGAAACATAACAAGCAGACAAAAATAGATTTTTTTAAAACAACCTTGAGAGACAAATTCAGCAGCATTTTCAAGTTTTGTAAACCTCTTAAAATTATGTTGACATACTACTGAAAAGGAACGTGCAATTTTGCTGCCTTTAAATCAATAAATCGTATTGTACCGCCGTCCCGTTTCTTTACGGCGCCAGCAATAAAGTCGCTGACAAGGTGAATGTTGTTTAGTCTTTTTATTTATTCACTACCAAACAGAGTTGTGTCACACACATTGTTTTAAAACCTAACATCCACCACTCACACGCGCACCACTGACCCGCGCACACACGCAGTCCTCCGCACCGTGCAATCTAACTAACCCCATTCACTCAAGGCTGCGCATACACACTCGCATGCATACCAGTTTAACAATACACACAACACGTACAACATAACACCCACAGCAGCGGATCTCTGAGCCCCCAGTTTTCCGGGTCGCTACACAGTCCCCTCCTTAGTCCCTCATCCCCGAGGGAATCACAAAGTCCCGAAAGCGACCCGGCATCCTTCTGTTTCTTGTTGGGCGCGACTGGGGTCTCCGTTGTGGCCCCCTCTTGTTTTGGGGCAACAGGGTCACTGGTTGTGGGGGGTCGGGCTCCAGGTCAGCCACGTCTATGTCTGGGTTGCGGACTATGGGGTTCTCTTGCAGCAGGTTGAGATCCGGGGGTGATGATGGTGGTGGGCCCAGTGTTCCGGGTACGGTGGCAGGTGGTCCACCCCTTGTTCCTGTCCCCAAGTACGGTGCCATGCAGTCCCGGTGTATGATGACCTTTCGGCCCCTCGGTGGCAAATGTACCCTGTAGACTACTTCCTCAACCCAGCATCTCACATGGCCCCACCCATTTACTGTCCAGCTTCAGGCACCTCCCACACGGTCTCTTGGGGATGAACACCCAGACTGCCTCCCCGGCGTGAAGTAGCGCCCTTGAGTCCCCTGGTCATAGTACCTTTGTCGTACACCAGCAGCCTGGAGGTGGTGCTGGGCGAACTCATGAGCCGTCTCCATCCGGTCTTGCAGTCGGCGGGCATACTCTGGGCCTAGGGGTGCATACATCAACTCAGAAGGTGTCCGGATCTCTCGTCCCAGCATGAGTAGGACCGGGGTGCAGGCGCTGGACCACGGATCGGCAGGCCATGAGCACCAAGGGCAGGTGTTGGTCCTAGTCACGTTGGTGGTCACAGGTAGTCACTGTGAGTTGGGTCGCCAGGGTTCGGTTGAACCTCTCCACGAGGCCATTGCTCTGAGGGTGTAGGGGTGTTGTTCTGGTCTACCGGATGCCCAGCCGGCGGCATGTCTTTGCAAACACTCTGGCCTCAAAGTTCCGACTCTGGTCTGAGTGTAGTTCCTGAGGTACCCCGAACTGGCTGAAGAAACCCTCCAGCAGTGCTCCTGCAACGGTCTCCGCAGGACTCCGTCCCGGATGGCCAGGCCGACCCATTGCAACCATAGGCTCTTAGTGGTGGCGGAGAGGGGAGCGACATCTGGCCAGACATGTTGCCGCTGCCACTCTTGCCAGCAGAGAATCAGCTCCAAGCTCTCGTCAGCCTCCTGCCCTCTTCTCCCATCCCTGTCATCGACCGGGGTCAGCTCGTTGCAGCACGCCAGCTCTTGGTTCCCCTCATCCCCCGTCCAGTCCCGCCTCCCAGTGCCAAGTGCCTGTTCTCTCTGCTTTTGCCTTGCACAATGGCTGCAGTCATTGGCCTCGCAGGGCCTTCTGGACAAGGCATCAGCATTCGAATCTTTCTCCCCTGCGCGGTACTGGATGACATAGTCAAACGCCTGCAGTTGTTCAATCCACCTTGCTACTTGTCCCTCCGGCTCCTTAAAGAACATCAGCAACTGCAGCGCTGCGTGGTCTGTCCTGATCGTGAAGTGGAGGCCGGAGAGGTAGTGACGGAAGTGGCAGGTGGCTTCAATGACTGCCGAGAACTCCTTACAGGTGACAGTACTGGCGCTCGGCTTTGTTCAGTGCCCGGCTATAGTAGGGAATGACCGGCTCACCATGCGGGCTGACCTGGGATAGCACTGCTCCTGGCATCTGTGTCCAGGAGGAAGGGAGCCGTAGGATCTGGGGGTATCAGAACGGGGGATTGGGTCAGGGCTGATTTAAGGTCATCAAAAGCGCATTGCCGGTACTCGGTCCAGACGAACGGTTCCTCTTTCTTTAGCAGGCTGTGGAGCGGGGCCGCCGTCGTGGCGAACCCGGGAATGAATTGTCTGTAATAGAATGCCAGGCCCAGGAATCCTCGTAGCTGTCGGGGATGGGTGGGCACTGGCCAATACCTCACAGCGTCAATCTTGCCTGGCTCTGTCTTGATACTGTCAGCGCCCACGCGATCACCCAGGAAGCTTACCTCTTGCTGCAGAAACTGGCACTTGTTTGGATGGAGCTTCATGACGCTGTGGAGTACCTGGTTCAAAGATGTTAGAGCAGCGTCGACTGTACCACCGTGGATAAAAAGGTTGTCTAGGTAGACCAGGCACTCTGTCAGGGGCAATCCAGTCAGCACTTTCTCCATAAGATGCTCGAACGTCGCAGGTGCATTGCAGAGTCCGAAGGGCATCACCCTGAGTCCAAGAATAGTGGTCTTGGGGCGGGCTTCTGGGGCGAGGGCAACTTGCCAATACCCACTTCGCAGATCCAGCGATGAAAACCACTGGGATTCTGCAACCAGGTCCAAGGACTGATCGATACGGTGTAACTTCGTTGCGGCGCCAGAAAGTCGACACAGAACCGCCATTTCCCATATTTTTTACGGACCATGACGACCGGTGCCACCCAGGGGCTGTCTGATGCTATATAATGCCTGCGTCCAGCATCTCCCTCAACGTCTCCTCGGTCACCATCCTTAGCTGTACGGTTGTTGCCTGCAGGCGGACCCTCTCCGGCACGACATCCATGTGGATCAGTGTCAGGGTGGACCCGGTGTCAATAAGTGCGGTGCAGGGGGCCCCCTCTTGACTGGCACGTGACAGAAGTCCCCGGTCCACGTACGTTCCACAACGACTGCTGGCCGGACAGGCCAGTGACTGGCTGCTGGTCTGGAGAGCGGAGCCCTGCCCTTCTGGACACAGGGCTGGGTCTTCACTGGGGGTGCTGGGTGGTATTTCTGAGGGACGGAGCAAGGGGTCCATGCTGTCCCATCTATGCTGGCCCCAGCTCGTTTCCCGGCGGCTGCAGCGAGTATTGTTGAGATCGGGTGCTGTGCTGAGGTAACGGTATGGGTTTAGTTGGGGTGCGGCGACAGGTGGCAAGCATTGGCCTGGGTTAGCTGGTTGTGGCAGCACGGTGGCGTGTTGCACAAGACGGTTTGTATTTTGCAGCAGTGGCATATGCTGGCGGGGGCCTGAGCTGAACTGTCGTGGCCGGGTAGCATATTGTAAGCTGGGGCCGGAGCGACCAACACAGGCGTGGGCGAGACGGAGGTGCACGGGGTGCCTGTGTGCTACGATTGTAAGTCGCCCTGGATAAGGGCGTCTGCTAAGAAATAAATAAATAAATAATAATAATAGTAGATATGATCATGGCAATCAATCAGATTGGGCATCCATGGCGGGTTGCCGGGGTCGCTATAGCTCTCTGGACCTTCAAGTTGGGTCTGCCTGGCAGTAGGGGGAGCTGTGCCAGCTTGAGGCTTGCTTCTGGGGGCAGCAGGGCCAGCCGGGTCTTCTTTAAGCGCAGCTTCAACTCGTTCTGCCTGGGACACAGCCTGCTCCAGTGAGGCAGGGGCAGCCATCCTGACCTGCTGGCGCAGGGCCGAAGTGGTTAACTCGCGTATGAAGGCTTCAGTGGCAAGGTGCTGAGGCATGGCGGGTGGTTGATCCGGGTACCCTCTGCGGGCCAGGTACAGCATGTCTGCGGCAAGGATACCTAGTCTCTCTTCTGGTCTTCACGTCCTAACAGCCAGATGTTATCTAAACCCTACAGCAGGTTCACTTCTACCGAAGGTCCAGGGCTGTGAGCAAGGCTTCATGGTCCTTTATCTCTGTTGTGCTGAGATCCAACAGCGCCTGCGTGTCCTCCCCCTTCTAATGCAGCTGCCAGCTGCCCTGCCTTCTCGCTGGGACTCCATTGATTAATCAGAGCAGTCATTTTAAATTGTATTAAATAGGCTTCACAGTTAGTAGTTCCATTGTAACGACCTGCTTTGACTGTGCTGCAGTAAGGCCTTACTTTGGCGGCATTAGCTCCCCTCATTCCGACATTTCCACTCAGGTCAGTGACTCAATCCGGTTTGGCACACTAATTGGGGTTGGCATCGCAATCTGGGTAGACACTGCAATTGGGACTGTCACATCTATCTGGGTCGGCTCAGCATAAGCACTTCCATCCTTGTCCCTGCTGTGCACGAAACAGCGCTCATTATGGATCTAAACTGCCTCACCCAACCTCCATAACCAATGTAGACACAAGCATTGCATAATTGTGGCTTATCCCTGTTATGTCAGATTGCAGGTTTTCAAGTACCTGGTCAGTTATGCAGTCAAATAGATGTGATGCCTTCTCCCATTCATTTAATCCACAGTTGTTTGCCATAGCTTCAAACTGTAAAATAAATGCTTTCCAGCTTACCTTCCTGTCATATTTCAAGGTTGGAGTGTAGCCCTGCCCTCTATGGGTTAGCTGGTTGCCTTGCCCTCCATTTACATTTTGGTTCATTTCTGGCCCGCCCTCTGGCTCTGCAAACTCCTCCTTCTTGTTGTCTAAAGCCTCCAGTGATGCTGCGCCGCCATCTTGGCTCCATGTAACTGAACGGGACTCCCATACCTCCTGGTGTGCAGTTTCCTGCTTCAGCTCCATCTCCATATCCCGCTTCTGAACACCAATGTACCTTTTCTTTACGGCATCAGCAATAAAGTTGCTGACAAGGCGAGTGTCGTTTAGTCTTCCTTTTATTTATTGACTACCAAACAGAATTGTAACTGTCACATGCATTTTTTAAAAACCCAATGTCCACCACTCACAAGCGCACCACCGACGCGCACAGACACGCAGTCCTCTGCAGCCGTGCAATCTAACTAACCCGATTCACTCCTGGCTGCGCATACACACTTGCATGCATACCAGCTTAACAATACACACAGGTACAACACATAACACCCACAGCAGCAGGTCTTCTGAGCCCCCAGTTGTCTGGGTCGCTACAGTATACATGGGAGGCAAACCTTAAAATGACAAAGAACTTGTATTTTTCTTTACATTTCTAATACTACGTAGAAATAATTTTAAAACCACAGATACCTTCAAATTATTAGTAAATTGTAACATCATATATGCCACTGACTCACTAAGTCAATGTACAGTCTAGTAGAAGTATAACTCGAACACCAATCATGAAATTGGTATTTGTTTGACCCCGTTGCCATAGTAACCAAATGCACGTCTCTGATAAAAGTATGACTTTACAGTGTAAAATACTGTGAGGAAAATAAAAAGCATATTTTTCACGGTACATTGCAAGAAGCTGAAAACTTTTCGTTTTTGCTTATGAAATCAGCTCGGCTCGCCAACGCCTGCCTTTGCTACAGTACACATTTCAAACACACACTCAGTTTTCAGTTCCCAAAATATTTTTAAAGAAGGAAAATTGTCTATAGTCGGAACACTCCCACTCCTGTGCTCTCAACGGAATTTACTCTTATAAGCAAATATCTTTACTATAAGTTTAATGAAATGTTTTGCATAGTGGGCAAAAAGACAAGAATGAGAGTTTTAAACTGTTAGCTGAACATTTCAAACCAAATAAGATTAAACACATTCACATGAATGAGAACGGAATCTTAATAAGGGAACACTAAGATAGCAAGTTGGCTTACAACTTACCAACCAGAAAATAGACAACGTTAAAGTAATAATACTATTGACATACTTTATTTTTTATATACATATTTTCATGTGAAAAACACTTTGATCAATATAAAAAAATTGACATCTACATAATTTATTGAAACATTTGTGGAGAAATTATGTGGTAAAAGGATGCGGCCCCTTTAACAGTGTGTATGTACAGTAGTGTGCAAATGTATTGGAACCCCTCAAGATTTGTCATATATATATATATATATATATATATATATATATATATATATCCTTTATATACCTATCTGCATGAAAACCTCTGGGTGTGAGTATCAATTTACGGTCAGCAATCAGTGCTATAGAAACAATAGGCTCTTGTGTGTAAATGTTAGACCACTTTGTGCTTTAATTAGGCATCTTAAACAACTGAAAAGTCTCATGCATTTTACCATTTGTGGCTACGTGTTCCTTTTCTCTTAATACTTTTAATTAATTGCATGTGTGGCCTTTTAAAGTCATCAATTACAATTAGACAATCACTAAATTGACTATTTTGACAATTTCCCAAGATTTTCAGTTACAATGGTTTGATTTAATATGCACAAGATATCAAAACTACAGAAGCAATGGGTTGTTCAAATAAATTTGCACACTACTGTATTTCAGCTCCAGCCTTTTGAATGAATGCATGCAGCCTGGCAGTGAGTATGCACAGAAGGAGGGAGCGCTTCAGTCCTTAGGGGAGTAATGTAAGACATGAGCTCTGGTAGTAGGAACCTTTTCCGATGTTGGAAGAAATTAAGTACTGATATGTATTATTCCAACAGGAACCTGATTTACCATGTGCGCTCAAATAAAAGTGACAAAGAGGCTGCAGTTGTGGTATTCATCCACTAACCTATCTAGCTCCTTAGCTGGCCTGCTATCTTCAAGACCCCACTCTGAAGTGTGATGGACCCTCTCCTGCTACCCAGACCAATGGGAGATTTCATTACAGGCTCTAGGTCTAAAAGCTGGTGAAAGCCAACCAAGTTTACAAGTAAGTATTTGGAAATAGTTTACAGGCTGTGCAGATATCTGGTACCTTGTTTCCTTAAGCTCTTGCGATGCAAGCAATGTGACAAACAAAAATAAAAATACTAAACGGTATAGGGCCCCATTCACTAAAGGCTCTTATGATTTAAGGTGCGCTATTGAATTTTAAAGCATAAGGCACATATTAACACACATGCCTTAAAAATATGGTGTTGAGTTGATTGGCATCTGCTGAATATGTCTAATGCACTGTAATGTATTCAAATGATGTGGAAAGATAGCACTAATGAGAGGAATGGTGTGCACATGGTATTTACTAAAGCATGTTAACCATCAGGTGCACCTTAAATCCCGTTGTTAGTAGCATGGATGGAAAGCAGGTGTTATGAGTGGAGACCAATCTTATAAATATCTGCCTTCAGCACAACTTTATTTTACTCATCATGGAGGCACATCTTGTTAACAGAGAAAGGCAGCATTTTCAAAAGAGAGGAAGAAGAAAGGGGTCTGATCGATAGTGCCCATCAAAATATATATATATATATATATATATATATATATATATATATATACACACATATACACACACACAGTACTGTGCAAAAGTTTTAGGCAGGTGTGAAAAAATGCTGTAAAGTAAGAATGCTTTCAAAAATAAACATGTTAATAGATTATATTTATCAATTAACTAAATGCAAAGTGAGTGAACAGAAGAAAAATCTAAATCAAATCCATATTTGGTGTGACCACCCTTTGCCTTCAAAACAGCATCAATTCTTCTAGGTACACTTGCACAAAGTCAGGGATTTTGTAGGCATATAGTCAGGTGTATGATTAAACAATTATACCAAACAGGTGCTAATGATCATCAATTCAATACGTAGGTTGAAACACAATCATTAACTGAAACAGAAACAGCTGTGTAGGAGGAGTAAAACTGGGTGAGGAACAGCCAAACTCAGCTAACAAGGTGAGGTTGCTGAAGACAGTTTACTGTCAAAAGTCATACACCATGGCAAGACTGAGCACAGCAACAAGACACAAGGTAGTTATACTGCATCAGCAAGGTCTCTCCCAGGCAGAAATTTCAAGGCAGACAGGGGTTTCCAGATGTGCTGTCCAAGATCTTTTGAAGAAGCACAAACAAACGGACAACGTTGAGGACCGTAGACGCAGTGGTCGGCCAAGGAAACTTACTGCAGCAGATGAAAGACACATCATGCTTAGTTCCCTTCGCAATCGGAAGATGTCTAGCAGTGCCATCAGCTCAGAATTGGCAGAAAACAGTGGGACCCTGGTACACCCATCTACTGTCCGGAGAAGTCTGGTCAGAAGTGGCCTTCATGGAAGACTTGCGGCCAAAAAGCCATACCTCCGACGTGGAAACAAGGCCAAGCGACTCAACTATGCACGAAAACACAGGAACTGGGGTGCAGAAAAATGGCAGCAGGTGCTCTGGACTGATGAGTCAAAATTTGAAATATTTGGCTGTAGCAGAAGGCAGTTTGTTCGCCGAAGGACTGGAGAGCGGTACACGAATGAGTGTCTGCAGGCAACAGTGAAGCATGGTGGAGGTTCCGTGCAAGTTTGGGGCTGCATTTCTGCAAATGGAGTTGGGGATTTGGTCAGAATTAATGGTCTCCTCAATGCTGAGAAGTACAGGCAGATACTTATCCATCATGCAATACCATCAGGGAGGCATCTGATTGGCTCCAAATTTATTCTGTAGCATGACAACGACCCCAAACATACAGCGAAAGTCATTAAGAACTATCTTCTGCTTAAAGAAGAACAAGGAGTCCTGGAAGTGATGGTATGGCCCCCACAGAGCCCTGATCTCAACATCATCGAGTCTGTCTGGGATTACATGAAGAGAGAGAAGCAACTGAGGCTGCCTAAATCCACAGAAGAACTATGGTTAGTTCTCCAAGATGTTTGGGCCAACCTACCTGCCGAGTTCCTTCTAAAACTGTGTGCAAGTGTACCAAGAAGAATTGATGCTGTTTTGAAGGCAAAGGGTGGTCACACCAAATATTGATTTGATGTAGATTTTTCTTCTGTTCACTCACTTTGCATTTTGTTAATTGATAAATATAAACTATTAACATGTCTATATTTGAAAGCATTCTTACTTTACAGCATTTTTTCACACCTGCCTAAAACTTTTGCACAGTACTGTATGTGTGTGTGTATATATATATATATATATATATATATATATATATATATATATATATATATATATATATATATCATTATAGCAGTTTTCCTATTTTTTAAAAATACATTTTAATGGTTCAGGAAACAATACTAGATATCACTTTCCCATTTCTTGGTGCTGAATGAACAGCTCCGCATATCAGCAAAATCTAATAGACCGAGCCGGCAGATACGAAACAGTAAACAACTGGAGTAATGCAAGAGAATTGAGCTTTACTGTCTCTGTGCCCCTAAATATGTAATTTAAGTAATTGTTGTAATAATAATAATAATACTAATAATAATAATAACTTGAACTGCTAGGCAGTTTTACGGCTTCCAAGCTCAGCACCAGATGGAAATTTTGGCAAGCTGTAGCATTGCAGCACAAGGGTCAGCAACAGATCAGTTTTATAGATCAGTTTTAATTCAAAATACAGCATTAGTTCATTATCTCACAATGCTTTATAACTTTAAACACCATAGTAACCATGACCCTATCTACACACTGTAAGGAGATATAAATGTGACATTCTGAAATCTAGCATGAAATACTGTACTTCTATTATGGCTTCCGGTAGACTTTCGCAATATAATTTTGTAGTTTCTTTGATTACATGATGGTAAATATAATATCAAAATTATGTTGAGTTTTTTTTTGTTTTGTTTTCTTTTTTTTAAATGATGTCTCAATCCTAAAATTCTAGGAAATGCAAAACTTTTGGCCATAGCTGTACAGTATTTGTTTGATATATGGTATGTGTCATTAAGTTTTAATTAAGTGCCCCATCCGGGTAGAAATGTGCTGAGTTGATTGGAGAGTTCAAATATGTATTAAAAAAAAAATATATACATACAATAAAATAAAAAATAAAATAAATGGGTCTGATCTGGTACTACTAAGGTAAAAGAAAGTTCTCAGTTTGCTTGCCTTCCTTTCCAGGACAACTGCTGCACTTGCACTTTCTGGGCCTTTTCACCTCAGCAGTGTCTTTGGGTCAAAACCTCTTAGTGGATGCAAATCGTGTCGGTCATTAAGGGCAGCAGTTAGTTAGTTACAAGTAGGAAACGCTGCCAGAAGAGGTGGGAACAATTTCACTCTTCAGGTGAAATTACCAGGAAAGTGCAGGACTACAAGAAAGCAAGGCCTGCATACAGACGTTTCTTTAACCTAGTGTAGTTCCACATGTCATGTTTGGATTTCTTTCAAAACTACACATTTGAGACCAGCATAGCGAATGGATATAAATGTGTTAATAACTTGATTATTCTTTGAATCAATTTGAGCCCTTTTTTGGTTATACATAACTTTGAAGGCAGTGGGCTGAAATGCAGATGAGTCAATTTGTGTAACATTCTTAATGCCCTAGAGAAATTCCAGCAAACTGTAATTGCCTCATTTCTAACAACCTATGTTAATTCATTTTTTAAAGACAAAAAGCCTGGGCATTAACCATGCTCCAAAACAAAACACCATGCAGAATCTGCTGAGCAAAGCAAATGAAATTCCATCATGCCATCTTTCACGTATTATTAACAGAATAAGTAGAGCAGTACCTGCTGTTAAATTTGCCGGGCTCCTCTTCCCTGGCATGGTGAAAATCAAGACTCAGCTCTGCATCAATTCCCAGTCCACAGTAATTGTTCATATGCACCACCTGAAAGAATAGGCAGATTAAAATACAAACCCATAATATGATTACAAAATATTGAGGTTATTTACCTATGTTTTTTATACTGCACTCTCGCCATATCCGGTGCAAACATAATAATGGCAACCAAGTGAGGCGCCAACTTATATCTGTACTTACAAGGTTCTGCTTTACTTATTACACATTTTTATATCAAGGTGACTTTCCCCTTGATTTAAAGAACACCAATTCTGAAATAACATTACACCATCATTAAAAGGCCTTAATAAAACCGCAGCAAATAACACTGCAGTGGAGATGTTTCTAACCAAGCTAGCACTCATGCAGCTTGTGAGAAGTTTGAGTGTCTCAGCACAGTTTTAATTTCTTCTCCATTGTGTAAAATCAGCATTAAAAACAGCTGAACAAATATAATTGAGAAGATTGTCTTGTTTCATAGAGGAGACAAAGCTTCACTGGATACCAGTAAGGTATCCAGTGACAAAGCTTCACTGGATACCAGTAAGGCTTGGAAGTATTGTATTGCAAAGCACCTTGAGATGCCTCAACATAAGACACCATGGGCAGGATTTTCAAAAGTTCGTAAATGATAACTCCAGTGTTAATCAACAAATCGGTATGTAGCATGGATTTTGGCCTTCTCAAGAGGTCGTTATGCCTATCTCGTTATTTAAATAATCATTCTAATGTGATTTCCGAAATTATTTTGATATACAAAATAATATTAATATCTTAACAAGCAGTGCTTCTTGCGACTATTTATTTTGTTTGCGTGGGAATTTAAAATTGTCATCATTTATCAGGAGTTGCTCCCCAGTGGCACATCCGGTAAAGGCACTCCGCTTGGAGTGCTGGATGCGCCCTACAGCCTGGAGGTCGTCGGTTCGAGTCCAGGTTATTCCATTGCCAACCATGGACAGGAGTTTCCAGGGGGCGGCTCACAACTGGCAGAGCACCGCCCTGGGTGGGAGGGCTTAGGTCAGCCAAGGTATCCTCGGCTTCACCGCTCCTGAGTCAGCACAGGGGTGGTAGTGGTGAGCTGAACCTAAATACAATTGGATATTTCAAATTGGGACAAAAACAGGGTAAAATCAATTGGTGACTACTAAGTTTATAAAATAAAAAAATAATAAATTATCAGGAGTTAATTTGCACTTGGAAAAGGGAGGTTTTAATTAACGAAAGACTATAACTCACCTTGAAACAGAAATTTAACAGACCGTGGCTTCAACAGACAGAGACTACCTAGATAATTCAGTATTTGCAGTAATTAAAATATTTTAGACTTTTATATACTTGTGGTTATGAATGAGATTTGTTCACTTGTTTTAACAATTTGTAACCTTAAGTCTGGAACACACTGCCCGATGACATCGCAGGAAGGGAAGTACAGTGGCAATGGGGTGAATCAATAGGCGAAAAGATAAGGCTATGGCAGTAATAAATATCTACAATTATGGCTACCACATTTGACTCTCTCTATTTAATACACGTTTGTTTATGGTGTTTATAAGGACTTTGCATTGACTCTCACTACATGCGACTACTGCTCCTGCGATCACCTTTATTCAGCGACCACCTGGTCTAAGTGCTTTTATTGAACTGTATAAAGCGACCACCTGTCTAACGCGACCAGCGACCACAATTCTCTTACCCAGCAACGGACTCAAACCTGTATTAAGCACCCTTACACAGGGCTACTGTTATAAGAAAACGATGGTTTTAAATGGTACGTCCTAAATTCAAAGAAATTCGGTAACCATTTCAGCAGTCTTTTATCCGTAATCAATAAAACAACAGCGCTCTCTTGTAAAGGAAGAGAAAAAACGTGGAGAAACAAAAGGTCCTCCCTAGATGATAGAATTCAAGTTATTAAACTTGTAAAGGCAGCAAGTGCCAGAAAAACTGCTGACAAATTCAGCACTAGAAAGACGCAGATGCAGCATTTTAAAATGGAAAGAACTAGGGTTTGATACTTTGTTTTTATTTTTGTTCACGTGACCGTGTTTTGAGCTGATTCAACATCTTAATTAAACTGTTAATTACTAAACAAAGTCACTATTTTTTACCTTGATGTCCTGATTGACTTGTGATTCTGTTTCACCTTCTTCATTATTCGAACACAAGAGCAAACAATGACATTAAATCACTACTTTAACTTGCATTTCGTTCTCGCCTTGCCTAGGTAGCTTCCAATGTGTCTGTTTCGTGTTGTGTTGTTCTTTCCCGCTAATTTAATAGAATGTTCTCATAATTAGGATGTAGCGGCTTAAGACTTAAAAGGCAAACCGTTGAAAGGAAAATAAACACAGAAAAATTCAAGCCATATTTATAAGAGTATGAAAACAATGTGCACGGTAATCGTAAAATATCTTATGCTTATGCTGGCGTTGGTTTCAGGATGCAATGAATCAACACCTACCTGAAAGGCAGACACAGGCATTGAAATTTGCAAAGGATTTAAAACATTTTGTGTGACCTGAGACAGAAAAGAATTCATTACTTTCACAAAATAATTTGTTTTGTAAATACATTCTCTAAATGAATGTTATTAAATTACATACTTCCTTTTGTTCATATTACATCTGCTGGCTTTTACAGTGTATGTGAGGCATACTTAATTACAGGAGAGCATGTCAGAGACAAATAGAACATTCTTAAGTTATGGGCCCTCTTAAGAGACCACCTGTGTTAAGAGACCACTATTAGACTGTCCCTTGAGTGGTCTCTTAATACAGGGCTGACTGTTTATTTTTATTTACTATTCCTAACTCCAGTCAAACAAAACTCCACACAGGGTGAAAGTCAACAACAAACAAAACATTTGGGCACTTTTAGTTTGTTTTAAAAAACAATAATGACTGTTTAATATCTGTTTAAATACTACAAGGACTTGGCCTGTATCCTCATAAGGTAGGGTTTGTCAGACTTTCCTTCCTTGTGGAGACTTTTTGACCCAGCAAACACTACAAAACTTCCAACACACACACATACACATACATACACACACACACACACACACACACACGAGATATTCCATTGGTTTGTATATAATGTCCATGCTGATATTTTTGGAAAACAAGATCCAATAGACTCACATTGTACTTTTTAACTATTAGACAAAATATTTACAGAATACTGCTGCTATAATCATGATTCATTCATTATTAATAGCGTTATCATTAAATTATACCAAACCACGTTTTTTATTTACAATGAAGGTAACCTATACAGTGTCGCCCAAATGCTTATAAAGTTAGTAAAAACATGTTTTCCCTTCATTGTAAACTAAAACATGATTTGGTATAGTTTCACTATAACGCTATTAATAATAAACAAATCATGCAGCATGGTCCTAATAGCAGTTAAGTATTCTGTAAACATTTCGTCTAATAGTTAAAAAGTGCAATATGGGTCTTTCAAAAGATATCGCCACGGACATGAATGGAATACCTAACGTGATCGAGATCACTGACATGGATTTTGTGTACACTCTCAGCTTATACACAAAATAGATATTCCCATTATTTTTTTATTTCATTTCCATTTGGCTGCTGCTCGCAGGTGAGAGAGCCTTCTCCCTGAACGCTAGTAGTTTCCATAACAGAAAATTCTGCTTCCATTCATTTTTCTTGATCTCGTTAACATGTATTTTGATTAACGAGTTCCCTTTATTTAGTCGTTGAGACAGGAAGTGATGTATGTGACCTGTGACAATTAAGCTTTAACGAGAAATGCATTCATTCACAACCTCATCAAATCAATTTCAAAGCATTAACGGATTGATTTAATTAACACACTTCATTTGAAAATGACATGCTACTAAAGCTCTCATTACTATACCACGATTTGAAATTGTGAAAATCCTGCCCCATACAGTATAAGATTGAAGACCAAATAGTACTTTCAAAATATCATTTTAACTGATTTCCCTTTTTATTTTATGGGTTTTTCAAGTTACTCTTTAGCTGGGTTTGAGCTCGTTGGAGACATCCTAGGCTAACAGTCCTATATATAAGAGAGTTGGTGGGGTTAGCAGAGTCAAAGTCACATTGTTACATGCTTTGCAGCAAAGAAGCCGCCATACTAATGGGGGATTTCAACTTGGTGGGGAGCACGACGGTCGAAATTGAAATGGTGGAAATGAAAAATGACTGATTCCTAACGCAATCTGTCAAGGCACCGACTAGAAGGGAGGCATGCATTGACTTAGTCTTTTCAAATAACAAAGACAGAATAACTAAAACAGAGGTCAGAGAGCCACTGGCAAACTCAGACCACAACATGGTCTCATTTTGTGATTTAAAAGTAATGACTAAAGCTAAGGTTTACAATTTTAGAAAAGCAAACTATGAAGGTATGAAACAGAGACTGACAGAATTAGATTGGAGTAAAATAGAGAAAACATCCACAGAAAAAGGATGGCTGTTTTTTAAAAATGTAGTACTAGAGGCTCAAAACAATTACATCCCAAAAGTAGACAAATCTAAATCTAAAACAAAATGGCCCAAATGGTTTAATAGATCAATTTAAAAAAAAAATCAGCGAAAAAAGGCACTTTAAAGAGCGTTTAAAAGGGACCAAAAACAAAGTACACAGAAAGAGTACTTGGAACTGCAAATGCAAGTCGAAAAGGCCAAGAGAGAGATAGAAATCAATATTGCTAAGGGGGCTAAAACCAATTCCAAAATGTTTTTCCAATATTATAACAGCAAGAGAACATTCAAAGAGGAGGTTAAATGTCTAAGAGACACAAATGGCAAAATCATAGATGAAGAAAAAAAAATAGCAAATATATTAAATGATTAATTTTCACAGGTTTTTACAAAGGAGGATACGGACAACATGCCCCACATGTTGACCTGTTCCTATCCAGTTTTAAATAACTTTAGCATAACAGAGGCAGAAGTGTTAAAGGGACTAGGAGCTCTTAAAATAAACAAATCCCCTGGGCTGGATGAGATCTTCCCAATAGTACTCAAAGAAATGAAAGAAGTTATTTACAAACCGCTAACCAAGATCATGCAACAATCTCTTGACACAGGGGTTGTACCGACAGACTGGAGAATTGCAAACGTAATACCGATCCACAAAAAGGGAGACAAAACCGAACCAGTTAACTACAGACCAATAACTAACCTGCTTGATTTTTTTGAGGATGCAACATTGATAATGGATAATTGCAAAGCATACAACATGGTTTATTTAGATTTCTAGAAAGCTTTTGGCAAAGTCCAGCATTAAATATTAACCCTTTCCGGTCCATTGTCGGACTGGGTCCGACATTGCAATTATTCCTCACAGGTCCTTTGTCGGACTGGGTCCGACATCATTATAGCAATGCAAAAAACGGGTTTCTAGTCGTTTTTTCTCCGGAAAAAGCTGAGAAAACCATTCAATTGCCGAGTGGGAGCGACAAGAGCCGAGACAAGTCGAAAAAAAAAAAAAAAAGGCGTATCTCATGAATAGTTATACATGGTATCTGGTATCAGATAACGGGGCGGGTCGTAAGTAAACAAGTTGGCTGACTGAATCAGCGCACAGAAAACACGGACATTTGCAGAGCTTTTTTGAGATGTTATAGTAATAAAATAATGACTTGGATCGCATTATTGAGGAGTTTGGTGATAAAACGAGTGATCCGGAGATGATCGATCGGTATGTACGACTATTATTATTATTATTATTTATTTCTTACATAGGTGAACGCCATAGCAAATGAAAGGGTGGGGCGGGGCTGGAGATGCCTAGTGAGTGCTTTGTTGATATGCAGGGCCATTTAAACCCGTTTGACTGTGAAAAAAAATACTTTTAAACAGCGCGTCTAAAATTAACTGCGCGTGTGAAAATTAATTAGACCTGACGTGCCTGACGCGCGATTAATAAATGGACTGCAAAGGGTTAATGCTGAAACTGAACGCAGTAGGGATTCAAGGAAATGCATGCACATGGATTAGGGAGTGGTTAACATGTAGAAAACAGAAAGTACTGGTTAGAGGAGAAACCTCAAAATGGAGCGAGGTAACCAGTGGAGTACCACAGGGATCAGTATTAGGTCCTCTGCTATTCCTAATCTACATTAATGATTTAGATTCTGGTATAGTAAGCAAACTTGTTGAATTTGCAGACGACACAAAAATAGGAGGAGTAGCAAACACTGTTGAAGCAGCAAAAGTCATTCAAAATGATCTAGACAGCATTCAGAACTGGGCAGACACATGGCAAATGACATTTAATAGAGAAAACTGTAAGGTACTACATGCAGGAAATACAAATTTGCATTATAAATATCATATGGGAGATACTGAAATTGAAGAAGGAATCTATGAAAAAGACCTAGGAGTTTATGTAACTCAGAAATGTCTTCATCTAGACAATGTGGGGAAGCTATAAAAAAGGCCAACAAGATGCTCGGATATATTGTGAGAAGTGTTGAATTTAAATCAAGGGAAGTAATGTTAAAACTTTACAATGCATTAGTAAGACCTCATCTAGAATATTGTGTTCAGTTCTGGTCACCTAGTTACAAAAAGGATATTGCTGCTCTAGAAAGAGTGCAAAGAAGAGCGACCAGAATTATCCTGGGTTTAAAAGGCATGTCGTATCCAGACAGGCTAAAAGAATTGAATCAATTCTGTTTTGAACAAAGAAGACTACGCAGTGATCTGATTCAAGCATTCAAAATTCTAAAAAGTATTGACAATGTCGACCCAGGGGAATTTTTCGACCTGAAAAAAGAAACAAGGACCAGGGGTCACAAATGAAGATTAGATAAAGGGGCATTCAGAACAGAAAATAGGAGGCACTTTTTTACACAGGGAATTGCGAGGGTCTGGAACCAACTCCCCAGTAATGCTGTTGAAGCTGACACCCTGGGATCCTTCAAGAAGCTGCTTGATGAGATTCTGGGATCAATAAGCTACTAACACCCAAACGAGCAAGATGGGCTGAATGGCCTCCTCTCGTTTGTAAACTTTCTTATGTTCTTATTTGCATGGAATGAGGTAGGTTCAGTCCCAGCACTTAGGATACTTCAGACAAACTCAAAGCAAGCTCAAAGCCAGGTAAAGTATGATTCATAGAACAATTATAATAACTCTATTTGGGAACAACATACATTTTAAGCTACTTAAGTGTTCTACAGTATCACTAGACACAGTATGCTTGGAACATTTGTATGAATTGGTCTTTTCCAAAAAAAGCCGACTTAAAGCCTAGCGCTTCTGTAAGGAAAGGAACAACCCATCTCCCATACAAAGATTTTGGTTTTATTAAATATCTTATTGCAACACAACACCCCCTTCACAATTCCCATGAGGTGCCATGTTTATTTTCCAAGCAGGATTTGGATGTGCATTTTTGGAGGTGACCACATAGGCATCATGTAGATACTGATTCCAAAAGGCACTGCAGCAAGTTAAGAGTGGGCTACCTTTGGTGGCTCTGGCTCCGTGACGCCATTCTCCTTATCCTCGTCAACAACCTCTTGGGCGTCCAGCAAGATAGTCCAGCGGTCCATCAGCACCTCTTCTGCTTCATCCAAGGACATGAGCAGAGAGTGGGGGTCCTCCCCACTATAGCCTGCACCCCAGCGCAGCACCCTGGCCAAGTCATTACCTGAACACATTGTGAGAAAAAATAACTACATCATTTACACCACAGATACATTCATGCATGGTGGAGATGTATATAAAGTATCATCTTTCTTAAATGTCTAAGTTCAAATTCATGGAAATCAAGGAAAATAAACATGCTGTGAAACCTTGATAACCTTATTAATAGCGTTATCATTAAATTATACCAAATCACTTTTTTTTTTTTTTTACAATGAAGGTAACCTATACTGTGACGCTGAAATGCTTATGAAGTCAGCAGAAACATGTTTTCCCTTCGTTGTAAATAAAAATGTGATTTGGTAGAGTTTAACTAGAAAGCTATTAATAATATAAAATAACAGAAGAGATTTGCATTCAACACAACACGTTACCAAGAGCTGTAGTAACAGAGGTGTTGCAAAAAAAATAAATAAAACATTCTGGTTTTCATTTTACATGGTAAAGATCAGCCACTTACCTGTTCCTAGAGGCACTATCCCAATGGCTGGGTCTAAACAGGCTAGTTTGTGTCGCATCTCTTCCAGTGCACCCAGGACCCAGCCAACTGTCCCATCACCTCCACACACCAGGATCCGGAAATGCGGCATCTGCCGGAAAGTATGCAGCCTGGACACAGAGGAAAGGATTTTTAAATTCCATTTACCTAAATCATACCAGGTTTAAAACAAGAATTCTCAAAGTTGGGTGCTTTCCAAAAGCAGAGGAGGAAACCAATATAGCTCACATATAAATCTGACTGAATTGTCACCAAAGTCTCACAGGGGACAGTCTAAAACACTAAGAATGGCCTTACCCTGGCAGAGGCCCCGCACTGGTCAGTTCAAAGACTTGGTGAGGATTTAGAAGTTTCCGGAAACTGTAAATGAGATCTCTCCCTTTCAGTCCTCCACTCTTGGGATTTACAAACACAAGAAGAGGACAGCATTCCCGTGGCAGCTTCTTATGCTGCAAAAACAAAACATTAAATAAGAATTCCAACACAATTAAACAGCCAATTTTCAGGAAAAAAAATAAAAATCTAGAATTGCCTAGTGGCTAGTATTGGTACTGTATTTTTGTTTCATCGCCTTGCACACCTGCCAAGCTTCTTTATCAAAAATACCATTAGTATCCAGGATTTATTATTTCAATATTTGCAGAAGATTGTATTAGTCTGTAACCCATGATGTGCAACTAGCCTTTCGGTTAACAAATAGTACTACTGTACAAGAGAATGCCATGCTTTTAGAATATTAGCATATTTTATTTTGATTTGTTTACAGGTTGCGGTTTTGTATAATGATGTAGCTTATGCACCTGGTCTGAATTAAAAAAAAATAATAATAAATAAATAAATAAATAAATAAATAAATAAATAAATAAAAAATAATTTGCAGCACATGGCTCCTAAAATAAAGAGTGTTGTTTATTTCCATATAAAAAACTGCATTCCTTGTGTGTTATATATACTTCCTAACTTCATGCATTTCTTTCTTAAATCTATGAAAAACAGATTACGGTTTATAAATGTAATGTTGGAGCTCAGAGGACCAAACTGAAGAAATATTGAAGGAAAAAAGAAAGCGTTAGGTTATTATCATAACCTTGGTTCCCTGAAATAGGAATATGAACCTTTACAAAATGGGTGTTCCCTTTTAAGACACCAGAACCTGAAAACTTTATACCAAAGACACTCGTCAGAGGAGGGTGATGTAGTGCTGTTCCACCCCCGCAAGCATAAACTCACGACTCTCCCTGACAGTATCGCCATTTTCCTTCGAGAACTGCGACCAAGGACGCTGCGACCTCAAAGTTAATGGTTAATATTCCTATTTCAGGGAACCAGGGTTATGATAATAACCTAACGTTCCTTTTCAAGTAGGGAATATTAACCATTACAAAATGGGTCAGTATACCCAAGCTGTCACTACAGAGAACAAGCTGAAGCTGCCTTGTGTCTGAATCAAATACCAGCGTAGCTGGAATAAAAACATTAGGAAGGACCCACCTTAATGCTATATGAGTATACCCAATCTGTCGCAAGGACATGGTATACAACACTGAGCTACAAGCTAAGCAAACCGCTTGTGCTACAACAATCTTCCAGTAACTGAAACATTAGAATGGACTTGCCTCTAATGTTCTGTCGTGAGGGTGGACTGGGAAGCCGCCCACAGTACTCTTGTGCCAAATCCAGGGTTCTGCGGGTCCACGACATTCAGCCGATAGAACCTGGCAAACGTATGGGAGGAAGCCCACACCGCTGCACAGCATATCTCATGGATCGATGCACTTTGAAATAAAGTCCATAAAGTCACCTGACCCCTGGTGGAATGGCCGGTGAGCTTCTCGGGCGGGGGCAGATTGGACAGTTCATACGCAGTCTGTATTGCCACCGGGTGCCTTTCAAAAACTGCCCCGCCAAGAAATGAGCTCCTGGGGAGACTGAATCAATTTTTATATGGCACAACAAAATGGCTGCCAAACAGACTTTTAGAGTAAAGGGAGATTTCCCCTCATCAAAAAGTATAACTGCCATAGAGCATGTAGTGGGTTTGAACCCACGAGCCAAACACCGTGTCTGAAACATGCCCCACTTGTAACCATACTGAAAATTAGTAGAGGCTGCCCTGGTGTTTTGTAGGGTGTCAAAGCTGTAGGTTCTATGGGTTGGGGTGCCACTGGGTACCCTGCGCCTGACTGAGCAGGTCGTGGCGCATGGGCAGCTCTCACGGCTGGCTGCTCAGGAGCTGTATCAGAGGGGAGAATCAAACTCTCCTGGGCCAGTATGGAAATATTAAGAGCACCCTGACCCGATCCTGCCTGACCTTCTCCAAACATGAGCGGTGGCAGCACAAGCAGCAGAAACGCATAGAGTAGACGTACTGGCCACAGGTGTGCCAGTGCGTCCATCCCTAGAGGACCCCCTTCTCCTTTTATGGAGAACCACCAATCCCCGCTGGGGACCCCCCTCGAGCGGAGGTCCGGAGTGCTATTGGTCAGTCTTGGCAGGTGAACTTCGCGAAGTGAGAGGAGGTTCACTTGGGCCCACAGCAGAAGCTTGTGGGCCACACAGTGGAGACTGGGTGACCGTAAACCACCCTGGTGGTTTATGTAGGACGAGCACGTGTCTCCCCCGAACCTGCATATGCAAAAGACCCAGTCAGAGGGTGTTTGCTGCTGCTGTCATCAAGCCTAGAATCTTCTGGAAGAATACTACTGGTAGTGCCTTGCCGAGCTGAAACAGCTCTAAGCAGGAGGTTACTTTCAGAACTCTTTCGTCCGACAGAGTAGCCAACATGTGTCCTGAATCCATGCACAACCCCAGATAGGTCACTATCTTGGTGGGTGCTAGCTGGATCTTTGCACGGTTTACCTTCAAGCCCAACTGATGTAGATGATTGGTGACGAGCTCTGTGTGTTCGTGCACCCTTGCTGAAAAACTCGCCGCAAATGAGTCAGTCGTCCAGATAATTGAGTACTCTGGGTCTCAATGGGGCTAGTATAGCCTCTATGCATTTTGTAAAAAACATGTGGGGCCAAAGAACGTCGAACGGTAGAACTGGTACACTGTTCCCTGAAAGGCTAACCTCAAGTACTTCCTGTGCGCTGGTTTTACTGGGATGTGGAAATAGGCGTCCTTCAGGTCCATTCTGGTGAACCAGTCGCCTAGCCTGATGGACTGCAACAGCCGTTGCGAAGTCAGCATCTTGACCCGTATGTGACTCAGTTACAGGTTCACCTGTCTGAGATCGAGGATTGGTCTGAGGCCGCCATCCCGTTTTGGCACCAGAAAATACCTGGCATAGAACCCCCCGTTCTTGCTGGGGGGGTCTACTATGCAAATGGACCGCTTTGCAGCAGAGCTGCTACCTCCTGAGCCACCCCGCTTGGCACAGAGCTTCGGGAGGAGGGTCCAGCCTTATTCATAGGCATGGAGGAACACTCCTTTGAGTGACATGCTACACGGTTCTCTAGTGTACGCTTGGAGAAGGGAGCACACAATTCACAAAAAGTGATGTCAGTCAAGGCCCTATGCGCATGCTCGGGGCCCAGACAGACAATGCATTTTTCATGTCCATCATTTGCAGGCAGTTTAGCCTTGCAGGAGACACACGTATGGAACCCAGACATGGTAATAGTGCTGTGTTCACAACAAACAGTGAATATAGACCACACAGTGGAGTATTGACACTATGTGCTCAGAACCGACACTCTGACACTGAGTGCACTCGGTACCAACACGGGGCTCGGAACCGACCCGGTTGCACTCGGTACCGATTCGATACTGACCCGGTTCACTCAGCACCGACACAGAGCCTCGGTACTGACTCGATGCACTCGGTACCGAAGCAGTAACATCAAACTCGCAAGCGAGAACAGGGGAGATAAACGCAGTTACTGCTAATGGCATGTTAGCAGGGATGCCCACCTGCAAGTCAGCCACTGGCTAAACTGCTTTTCAGTACAAACACGAGACTAGCAGTAGCCTGCACCGGAACAGTAACCTTGGTCCCTTAGGATCGGGGGCAACAGGTGGCTAGTTACTTTTTTGTAGTGAGTAGCAGGGATGCCCACCTGCACAAGCCACTGGCTAATTTCTTAGTCAGTACAAACACGAGACTAGAAACGGCCAGCTTGCGAACAAGCCTTTGTAATAGTGGTGCTGGATAGCTGCACTAAAACAGCAACGAGCTGCTAAAGTAGGTAGGTCCACAGTAGCTGCTCGGGTTTCAATACCTTTTCCTGTAAGAAATGAGACACAGTATGTATATATATATATATAAGAATCACACTGCGATCTGCTGAAAAGAAATGGAAGAGAACCAAACTCCCTGCTGCCCTAGACCTTTACCGCACTCTCCTCTCCTCCTTCTCCTCTACTCTCTCCTCTGCTAAATGTGCTTATTTCCAATCTGTAATCCAAGCCTCCACTAACAACCCACGTAAACTATTCTCTACCTTCTCCTCCCTCCTAAACCCTCCCCCCCCCCCTCCTCCCTCCTCTATCTCCCCTGATGACTTTGCCTCCTTCAATTCTAAAATCTCAGATATCCGCAAACTCTTTAACACCTCTCCCTCCCCCGCACCCCCTCCCGCTCCAACTCCTACACCCACTGCAACCCCTACTAACTCACCCTCCTTCTCCACCTTCTTGCCCCTCTCAGACTCTGACCTCTCCTCCCTGCTCCAGGGTCACAAACCCACCACGTGTGCCTTGGACCCCCTCCCCACTCACATCTTTCAAGCTGCTGCTCCTGCTCTACTCCCCTTCATCTCCTCCCTCCTCAACACCTCTCTACTTTCTGGTATCTTTCCCTCTGCCTTCAAAAAAGCCTCTATCACTCCCCTCCTCAAAAAACCTACCCTCGACCCCACCTCCCTCCAGAGCTACCGTCCTGTCTCCCTCCTACCCTTCCTCTCCAAAACCCTCGAGCGGACTGTACACCGCCAGCTCTCTGCTTTCCTGTCCAACCACTCTCTGCTTGACCCTCTCCAATCTGGCTTCCGCTCTGCTCACTCCACTGAAACCGCCCTCCTGTCTGTCACCAACTCACTTAAGTGTGCCCGAGCTGCCTCTCTCTCCTCTGTAATTCTCCTCGACCTCTCTGCTGCCTTTGACACTGTTGATCACTCTATTCTACTATCATCTCTTGCTGACCTGGGGATCTCTGGCACTGCCCTGGCCTGGTTCTCCTCCTACCTCTCCAACCGCACTTACCAGGTAACCTGGTGTGGAGCAACCTCCACACCTCACCCTCTCTTAACTGGAGTCCCCCAAGGGTCAGTCTTGGGTCCTCTCCTGTTCTCTCTCTACACCCGCTCCCTGGGCCCCCTCATCGCATCCTATGGTTTCTCATACCATTTCTATGCTGATGATGCTCAGATTTTCCTCTCCTTCCTCACCTCTGACTCCACCATCTCCTCCCGTATCTCTACCTGTCTGTCTGCTATTTCCTCCTGGATGCACTCGCATCACCTCAAACTCAACCTCTCTAAATCTGACCTCCTTTTCTTTCCCTCCTCCTCCCCCTCCTCTGATCTCTCTATCTCTGTTCCTCTGGAATCTACCACACTCTCTCCCTCTTCCTCAGCTAAGAACCTTGGAGTCACCCTGGACCCCTGCCTCTCTTATTCCCTGCACATCTCCACTTTGGCACGCACTTGCCGATTCTTCCTGAGCAACATCCGAAGAATCCGACCCTTCCTCACCAACTATGCTACCCAGCTCCTGGTCCAGGTCCTCTCCCGCCTAGACTGCTGCAACTCCCTCCTGGCTGGCCTCCCTGCGTCCGCCACCCGTCCGCTTCAGCTCATCCAGAACTCTGCTGCCCGCCTGGTGTTCTCTCTGCCTCGCTTCGCCCACGCTACTCCACTACTCCGCTCGCTCCACTGGCTCCCGATCACCGCTCGCATCCAGTTCAAGACTCTTGTACTAGCCTACAGATGCCTTGACCAGACTGCACCCAGCTACCTCCAGACCCTCATCTCTCCCTACACCCCACTCGACCTCTCCGCTCCGCCTGCACTAGAAGACTAGCTCTACCTCCGCTATGCTCCCCTGCCTCCAGAGCCCGTTCCTTCTCCACCCTTGCTCCGCAGTGGTGGAATGACCTTCCTACAGATGTCAGGACTGCCCAGTCCCTGACCACATTCCGGCGCCTCCTTAAGACTCACCTCTTCAAAGAGCACCTGTAGAACTCCTCTGTTTGTATCCTGGGACACTATCACCCTTCATGTAAATGTGCTTTATTTTGCTCTTATCTGCCCCCTATTTTACTGCATTTAATCCTGTACTTCAGAATACTGTAATCTGCCAAGTGTTTAACCTGTAGTACTTTGTATTTAATCACATCCTGATGTAACTATCACTATTTAATCATATCCTGATGTAACTATCACTATTATCTGCTGTATTATTGAATTGTGGTTTGTCACACTTGTTCTTTGCTTGAACAAAAGTTATTGTATTTCTTGCTCTTATTGTATTACTTGTATTGTAACACTTGAAATGTATTTGCTTACGATTGTAAGTCGCCCTGGAAAAGGGCGTCTGCTAAGAAATAAATTATATATATATATATATACAGTACTGTGCAAAAGTTTTAGGCAGGTGTGAAAAAATGGTGTAAAGTAAGAATGCTTTCAAAATTAGACATGTTAATAGCTTATATTTATCAATTAACTAAATGCAAAGTGAGTGACCAGAAGAAAAATCTAAATCAAATCCATATTTGGTGTGACCACCCTTTGCCTTCAAAACAGCATCAATTCTTCTAGGTACACTTGCACAAAGTTAGGGATTTTGTACGCATATAGTCAGGTGTATGATTAAACAATTATACCAAACAGGTGCTAATGATTATCAATTCAATATGTAGGTTGAAACATAATCATTAACTGAAACAGAAACAGCTGTGTAGGAGGAATAAAACTGGGTGAGGAACAGCCAAACTCAGCTAACAAGGTGAGGTTGCTGAAGACAGTTTACTGTCAAAAGTCATACACCAGGGCAAGACTGAGCACAGCAACAAGACACAAGGTAGTTATACTGCATCAGCAAGGTCTCTCCCAGGCAGAAATTTCAAGGCAGACAGGGGTTTCCAGATGTGCTGTCCAAGCTCTTTTGAAGAAGCACAAAGAAACGGGCAACGCTGAGGACCGTAGACGCAGTGGTCGGCCAAGGAAACTTACTGCAGCAGATGAAAGACACATCATGCTTAGTTCCCTTCGCAATCAGAAGTTGTCCAGCAGTGCCATCAGCTCAGAATTGGCAAAAAACAGTGGGACCCTGGTACACCCATCTACTGTCCGGAGAAGTCTGGTCAGAAGTGGCCTTCATGAAAGACTTGCGGCCAAAAAGCCATACCTCCGACGTGGAAACAAGGCCAAGCGACTCAACTATGCACGAAAACACAGGAACTGGGGTGCAGAAAAATGGCAGCAGGTGCTCTGGACTGATGAGTCAAAATTTGAAATATTTGGTTGTAGCAGAAGGCAGTTTGTCCGCCGAAGGGCTGGAGAGCGGTACACAAATGAGTGTCTGCAGGCAACAGTGGAGGTTCCTTGCAAGTTTGGGGCTGCATTTCTGCAAATGGAGTTGGGGATTTGGTCAGAATTAATGGTCTCCTCAATGCTGAGAAGTACAGGCAGATACTTATCCATCATGCAATACCATCAGGGAGGCATCTGATTGGCCCCAAATTTATTCTGCAGCATGACAACGACCCCAAACAAACAGCGAAAGTCATTAAGAACTATCTTCAGCGTAAAGAAGAACAAGGAGTCCTGGAAGTGATGGTATGGCCCCCACAGAGCCCTGATCTCAACATCATCGAGTCTGTCTGGGATTACATGAAGAGAGAGAAGCAACTGAGACTGCCTAAATCCACAGAAGAACTGTGGTTAGTTCTCCAAGATGTTTGGGCCAACCTACCTGCTGAGTTCCTTCAAAAACTGTGTGCAAGTGTACCTAGAAGAATTGATGCTGTTTTGAAGGCAAAGGGTGGTCACACCAAATATTGATTTGATGTAGATTTTTCTTCTGTTCACTCACTTTGCATTTTGTTAATTGATAAATATAAACTATTAACATGTCTATTTTTGAAAGCATTCTTACTTTACAGCATTTTTTCACACCTGCCTAAAACTTTTGCACAGTACTGTATATATATATATATATATATATATATATACATATATATATATATATATATATATATATATATATATATATACATACATATATATACATAGATACACACACACACCCGAAAGGAAACTCAAAGCGAAACACACGGTAAACAATACTGTAAAATTAATAATTAGACAATTATTAAATAATGTACTTTCAATAATATTCTAAATATATTATTATTATTATTATTATTATTATTATTATTTATTTCTTAGCAGACGCCCTTATCCAGGGCGACTTACAATCGTAAGCAAAAACATTTCAAGCGTTACAATACAAGTAATACAATAAGATAAGATAATGATATATATACATTTCAGCTGAAGAAGTTATCGACTTGGTATGTCAGGATCCCGGGAGGGACGGCAGCAGAGCTGCAGGCTTCCCACGGCACACAAGGCCACAATGGGACTTAACCAGCGCTAGCTGAAAACACAGAATATACAGAAAATACACAGAAAACAGGCTATGAATACAATTATTATAGCGATTCTGTAATAATTCTGCACTTTTTTAAAGCAATTGCTAAAAAAGGAGCGCAAAAATAAATCAGGAGGATTTACTTATCAACTCTCTGATGTTAATGTTTACGCTCACGGGGGCGGAGCAGACCTACGTCACCCTCGTCTGACGAGTATCTTTGGTATAAAGTTTTCAGATTCTGGGGTCTTAAAGGGGAACACCCATTTTGGTTAATGGTAATGGTAAACCCTGTAATGGTTACTATTCCCTACTTGAAAGGGCTTTAGGTTTCTTACCATTATTTCAGGAATGATAACTGCAGATATCTGTTTGCTGTTAATTGTAGTATCTTTTGCTAGCATATATATTCTTTCTGCCTCAGAAAAGCAAGATATTTCCAGTACCACAGCCCCTAAAAAGCAAACAAACCAGTATGTCAATAACATCTCCTGTAGGATGTAAAAATTAGAACTTCAAATATAATAAAAACGTATACCACCATAACCTACATCTACAGTACACATGTAAAAATGTGAGTTTGCCATACTTGGATAGCGGCATGATATCTGTATGTCTAGACTCCCTCAATAACTTCTGTTAAATAATGGCCTTACCCAGTTTCATAACAGATGGATAAGCAGTTATATATTTCCATCAATAAAACTAATACATGTGTACAGACTCTTCAAATATGTTCCAGTCTCAGAGAATATCTTTGGCAGCTGCTTAAGTTTAATGCTTCTAAAATTAGTCCAATGTCAGAGTCCACTGTTTTAAAAAGGTCAGTCAGAGCTAATACTAAAACTGGCAAATAAAACTAGCCCAGGCATCTCACAGGTAAGGGTTTAGTTTGTCATAATACAAGCAATTACAAAAGCAATCTTACCTTGCCCTGTGTAAACATGAGTGACAGAAACTAGATGAGCTGTAAAGAAATAAAAAGGTATGTCAGTAACATACATATACATATAACAAGTATATACAGTAAATTACATTTGACAGATTTCAGCTCCATGCGTTGTTTCAATAAAAAGGATGAGAGGAATTGTTGTTAATGCTAATAAGATATGAAAATAGATTTTAAAACATACCTTTGACAAACAAAATAAAACTAGCAACAACACTGTAAAAACAATCCTAGGTTTACCCACACCGAGCATCAAAAGAAACGTATCACTATTATAACACATTTATTTAAAAAAAAAAAATAAGGTATATAAATGATGAACATTGACGAAATGTTTTTGGTTTATTTTTAATCACTCGATCATTCATCCTTGACCATGACACGCTTGAGTGACTATGACTGAAGCATATGCACTTAATCACCTAATTTGAGTTGATTGGACACGATATGGAGTGATTTCGGCTGTTGAATTGCAAGCTTGAATAAAAGCAATAAAGAAAAATCACAGAAAAAAAAAATATGTCACGTCTGTCAAGAGAGCAGTGCCTTCGTGCAATCGGCATGTTGGAGGCTGGACTAGGGCAGTGTACTGTGGCTCGCCGTCTCGGGTGCTCACAGCTAGCAATTTCAAACCTGGCGAGACGGTATAACCAGACACACTCTGTCAATGACAGGCCACGAACTGGGAGACCAAGAGTCACAACACCTGCCCAAGATCGACAGATCATTTTGCAGCATCTTGTGATATCAATTGTTAATCAGCACAATAAAAAGTCACTGCACCTACTCTAAAAGTGTCATTTTGCGATCACATCTAGTGAATTTTATCCAAATATAAGTGATAAGTTTCTTTTGATGCTCAGTATACAGTATATACTGTAGTGGCACATTCTCGCTTTTACACTGTGATGAAAACTGGAACTGATGGCTTACTTTTAATGGCGAGGTGTTCTTGAAGAAGTTCAGTGTATTCTTTTTCACTCAGCTGTACTGGTAGTCCGCTCACCAACAGGTTCACCTGCACCACGGAGTTCCTGTTCTCCACAATGTAGAACCGGGTCTGGTTCATTTGCCGAATAGAGTTCTGCAAGGAAACGAAACTGAATGCAATTAAATCTGTTTTTTCTTGTTTTGAATGTAATTTTCCTGCATTTAGCACAGGACTTTGCTGACAACACAGCCAGTTTCTGTGGACCACCACGAAGAGCACCTTTAAGATGGAACTTCAAACTTCAATGATTAACACTATTCAAGGCCTCTTGGTGTATTTGCAAGGTCGAAAGTTTTGTGATGCTGTATTGGCATTAATAACTCTGAATGTTCTAAACAACAATGCTCTCTGTGGACACTGCGATCAATTCAACTGATTGAAACCAGTGGTTCTCAAACATTAATTTTAAAAAGGGCCACATGACATGGGGCTGCAGTAGGTGCAAGTCAGTTCTTTTCAGTTCACACAGCGCTCTATATATTTTTATATTACATACTCAATGCATCATTTAAGAATGGATAAAACACTGCACAGCTATAAAAAGGATGTTGTTAGTAATAAATGTAAAAACAAAAACTAATTTTTACAATTGTCAGATGGTGCTTTAGGCTGACCTAGAGTAACTCTGGTAACAAATGTATCCAATATGAAATAATGTACTTAAAAAGCATCAGTAGGCCTGTGGCAGGACGGCCGAGTGGTGACTTACCCAGACCCGACCCGGAAGCTAACACAGAGACAGACAGGTACTTGCAGGTGAAAAAAACATTGGTGCGCCGTTTTTATTGCAACAAAAGCAAATGAAAAGGATATACAAAAACACAGTGCTCACAGAGCAAAATAAAAAGTTCAAACAAAAATAAATCTTGACACCAAACAAATACTGTGCTGGTCTGCTCAGCATAAGTAGCAATTGCTTTCTTTGTTTCATTTTTTCCTTTCTTTCTCCTGTCTCTCTCCCACGTACCTCCTCTCTGTACACCCACCCCAAACACAGAAACAGGCATGCTTATATACAGACGTGACCATCTCCGAATTAACAACCAATTAATTAATTTGGAGACAACCATCATAAATCGTAACACACTAACATCCCCCATTTAAATAACCACCAGACAATATATTTATTTTAAATAATAATACAATACACCACAAACCATTCATTAAACACACCCATTCTAAAATAAACAAACAATACATGTGCCCCGCCCCTGTGTGCATTTGTGTGTTATGTGTTGTATGTTGCGTATGTTAATGTTGGTGTATAGTCATTGTTACACGGGATATAAACGGGTCTGTGTTTCACGTGTGATTTAAAAATGTAGATTTGTATTTAGGCACGAGGATGGCACAAATCACTTCACGTGCATTTAAAGTATGTAATATGTGAGCACGGGGTTGAACGTAATTCATTCACGTGCTGGGATTCAAGTGAATGATTAATTAGTAATTGAATCCCAGCACAACAGTATATATAGAGACACGTCGCACTCACACAGGGTTGGGTGTTCGAGAGTGGAGAACGGGTGAGAGAGAAGGAGAAATAAATCTAAAAGTTAGTTTAAATATCAATTGCTATTACGTGCTGGTAGGACCAGCACGATACTTGTTTATTTAAAACTCACCATGTTTGTTTGTGTGTCTGTCCGTGCACTGTCTGTTTACTGTATAGTCCATTTTGTTTGTCTCTTTATTTTGGCGTGAAGTGCCGTGTCCTGTGTTTTTGTATGTTTACAACCTTTTTATTTTCTGTTCTGTTTATTAAATGCTGAGCGAAACCATTCGCTCAGCTCCACCAAACCACACATCTCTGTTGTTTATTTCCTGGCTCTGGTCTGACGCCACCCAATCCGGCCGTCTTTGTGACAGGACCGTTTCATAGTATCTGCAGGTTTACCCACTGCATCTTCCAGCCAGTGCAAGCGATTATCAGTTTGCACGCTAGCAAGCTGCCTTCATTGATGCTGTTCCACAAAACAATATTTCCAGTTTTGTAGAAATCAGCTCAGCTATACTAAATGAATAACAGATAAGGAGACTGTTACATGGAAGGGGTTTGTGCTCCTCTTTAACTTTGGTCAAGTTTAAGATACCTTTCTGATGGCCTGAAGTTTCTCCAGCAAAAGTTCCTGGTTCATCAGCACTTGCCGTTGAACTTTAAAAAAAAAAAAAGATATATAAATTAGCATTTTAAGTCAATGCAAACAGTATCTTCCATTTTAATAAAAAAACATGCAATCCGAACTAAAAGCACTAAATAACGCATTAAAAATATTGTTGATGACCGGGGGCATAAATCCAGACTTTTTGCCCTCTGCCCCCTTCCCCCAAATCCCCATACTCTACCTGATTTAAATTATTCAATTTCTCATTCATTTATTTTCCTCTACCCCTTACCTTGCTTGCTCCCCATGTGTACTTCTACGAGTCTTAAACCCTCTGGGTCTTCGTCCTGTTTAATAAACATTAATTGAATAGGAAATTGTGTCAATAGAAAGATATGCAGGTATAAAACACAGAATACTTGCTGTTCAGCATTTTTTTATTTACTTTTATTTTTTTTTTAAGATATGCAATTCAATGTACTTCCTTCTAACTCTCACTGAAGAGCCACAATCGAATCATTAATTTAAAGCATTGTACTTAATTACCGATCTTCCTAGCTGCTGAAGAACTTCTTTAATGACAGACTCGACAGTGGTTTTCTTGGTGATCAAGATGGAGATGTATGCCACTCCCAGTCTAAAACAAAAAAAATAACATTGATATGTCCTCAATTAGTAGGTGCATGTTACCCACAACCTAAAATGGGGAGGGGGGGGGGTCAAACTACAACTGTCACACAGGAACTCAGTTTCCAATTAAAAAAATAAATAAATAAAATCAGAAACATGACTGAAAATAGGATTTATTTCCATACCAAATTTCTAAGCAGCTGGTCATCATGTGTATTCGCAGCACCTGCAGATACAGGGTACAGGGTAAGACCAGTGCATACAAAAAAAACAAAAACCTGGCACTATCGCTGACTGAAAGCCACAATGGGCAAAAATCATCTCGGACCCTTCTCAGTTGTTGGTATTAGCCCTATATTGGAAAAGGGGATACTAATCAAGCACTGGCTCCTGGAAGGTAGCATGATAGCTTCCCTTCAAAGGGCAATCCTGGAATGAACATCCCATTCAGTCCTGGGCCTTTCTCAAGCAGAGCCCAGAAATGGTGCCCCAGTGTATTATCCCTACAATTGTGACTTACTTTAACCACCCAGCATATATCTTGAGGACTTCGCTCTCCTTTGGCTTGGCTTGGAGCACCCAGGCCTCAGGCACAGACTCCTTAAACACGGACTGCGACTTGGGGTTTTCCGTGGCCCCATTGCAGTTGGTGATATCCTCGTTAACCAGGACCTGTTGGCAGTATATCTGGAGCTCGTAGTCTTGAGGCTCATCTGGGATGTAGTAAACTCTCAGCGCTGCTTCCTGTCCAGCCAAACAGAGAGCCTCTGTTACGTATAACAAGCTTTAGTGCTTTAAGTTAGGATTGTATGCTCATAAAAGGAACGTGAGGATGAGCAAAGAGGCGCTATACCAAAAGTCTTGTAAACTTATTGTGAAAACTATGGAATATTCAGGGACTATGAAGGGAGCGTCGCATTGGCTCTGGCACGGGGGGAAAAATAAACACATAAACTATAGAATATTTAAGTTCCAAAGTGTGAGAATCCATATAGTTCATTAGGCAGAAATTAATGTATGCATCAATGTTTGACTTTTAATTTTGTCATTCTGCACCTCCGCCTCCAACTCAATTTCAATTTACTCAAATCGGACTAAACGGTTGTAAACGTTGATATTCCAGACAAAACTTTAAAGTTTTATGAATATGCTTCTGGTACTAAAAAAAGGATGATTTTAATTTGCAGGCATCAAATAAATGGGAACATATTTCTACAAGAGAAAAAATGAACTCTCACCACAACTTCTTCGTTTTTGGCGATCCGTGGAACCGATATTAGGCGAAACTGGTTGCGCTTCACTGCATCATTGCCATCAAATATCTTTAGGGTCTGTTTGCCTGAGAACAGCACGTTAGATCAAAGTTACCAGGCAACAATCATGGAGATACAGAACACAAGTTGAACACACACGATATCATCAACATGCATTAAAGCTGTTCTGCAGGAGCAGAATAAGTAAAATAAAGCAGGTGAAGCTAATGAAATATTCCAAGAAATCTTAAATATCGCCATCACTTTTTAGGTCTCACATTGACGTATACTACCATGTTCACTTATATAACCCAGTCCCAGGAAGGAAATTCGTCTCAATCACTTAAGTGGTACAGTAATCTTCACCAATTGCTATGAAAAAATAACAATAAAAACTAAATACATGCTTACCATAATGTGTGCATTTCATAGGAAAATGTGTTATGGTAATACATAAGAGGTAGGAGGAATAATTTCCTTTCATTTCTAATTAGATCCTTTTTATCAACAAGATTGCCTACAGCACATGTATCACTGAAATCTCTAAATGGCTTAAGAGCAATGAAATATTCATACTTGAATCTGAGGATGAGGTGGATTGTGTTTCTTTCAAGTTCCCTGCAACTGAGCGATCAACATCATCACTGTCATCTGGATTGAAAAAAAGAAAGAATTACTTAACCATTACAATGCAGCCCCTTATAACATGGTGCCAGTTATTTGGCAGTATTTTAGTGGCTACCATTTTCCACATGACTATTCACTTGCAAGCTCCATGCTCAAGATGGAACACGTATGTTTTCATACGGCTCCTAACTACTGCTAAAATACTACGAAATCCCACTGAAACAATACTATAGTAGATATGCTGAATTTCACAGTGAGACAATGTGATAGTGTAAGGTTGTGTGATCGGGCAGCTGGTGTTTGGGAGCAGAAAGGCTTCAGGAGACAAGGTTAAAGTGCAAACTTGAGAAGCTTATTAAAGTGCTGAGTGCCACACAAACGTTGCTTTTTGTCCACAACAGTTTCCAAGTAAGTATAATAAATAAATACAGCACTGCATTGAAAAAATAAAAACATTTAACCAAACCAGGATACTCAGCTATCCTATACTTTCATTTTAAAAGCATTGGTTACTACACAGCGTCCTGCTGTTTCCTTCTGGAGAGCCTCCCCGTAAATGAGCAATCCTCTCCTATATATAGAGGCTGGCTATATAACCACACCCCTGGACTGGTCCATTATAAAGTACAAGAAAAACATTACCATCATGTGCCAATTACTTTCATAATGCTTAAACTACATATCATTAACATTACAATAGTTAACATTTTTCCCAATTGCATAACCCACTCTACACAATTAGTTCCTCATTTTAAGTTATAATCGGCCCCCCGCCCCCCCATTCACTAACATTGAGCGCGTGCCCGTGTATTTGAGTGCAGCCGTCAGTGCATGCGCGCCTTTAATGGCCCCCCGCCCCCCGGCTCCTAATCCAAAGAGAATGGTAAGTATTTTCAAATTAAATGAATTATTTTAAAACAACAAAGTTTCACTGCAGGCAGTACTGGGCATTATTTTACACCATATGTGCACCTATTATGCGAAATAGTTTCCAGCACGCCATGCCAACTGTGTTACTAACATTGTCTTTCTTTTACAAGCCGCCAGCATCCCGACCTCCCCGGCTCAAGTAAGTAAACAAACAGGTATAATTATTATTCACGTTTCTCACAACCTTTGTACATAATGTTTTTCCCATTGACAAACAGCAGCACACATTTTATAATACCATTGATGTTATCAATACGCATTTTAAAAAGGACGGTATACATAGCAAAGTGCGGGGCAGGTTTTAAACAGTCAGTGTTCCGCGGTAGTGATGGACAATGGAATCTGCTCCATCACAGATAGGCCTAAATTCCATCAGCGGGTACCCCCTCATTAAATTGGACACGTTTGGTAACTAAACAGAAGGTCAGTGAACAGGCTAAGTCTTTAATTTGCACAGCTAGTCTACTAACTACGACTACTACTCTGTGCTCCCAATCTCTGCCATTTGATAAATCTGTATTTGAATGTTCTTAATATTCACATTGTGAAATAAGTAGTTACATATCAAAAGGGAGAACTGGTGGTATCTAGGCTCAAAACCTGAGCATGTGTTTGAAAATGAATCCCAAATGTGTAAAACTTGTTTGTAGCATGCACACACCATGTAAATAAACTGTTCTGTGTCATAACATATTATAGTTTTATTTAATTGCCTTAGTTTTATTTCCATTTGTTTCTCATCTCCAGATAATAAAAAAAAACTGTTTTGTCAATTTGTGTTTTCACTTGGTACCAACATTGCTAGGTAATAAAATCTGAAATGAATATAACTACATTTTTCAAGAATATTTAAATAAATGAGTACTATAATGAGAACATCCCTAAACCTAGCATTCAGAAATCTCACCCTACCAGTTAAGGAAAGCTGGAAGTAATATGCTGAAATGTCCTGGAAGAACTAATTCTGCTGACAAGGGTAAGGAAACTGATATATTATACTTCTGGCTAAAAAATAAAAAATAAATGCATAAATCCCTTAGACTGTTGTGTGTGTTCACAGGGAAACAATGGACTTGCAGTTAAACTAATAGTACAAAAAAGACATGCAGTAAGTGTGCTACAAAATTTTAGTAATTTTAGTCTATCCCAAAACAGATGATGTAGATATTCTGAGAAATACATAACAGAAAAAATAAACACTAAGTAAAATCTTTCTCCTCTTCAAACTTAAAGTAAAATAAACTGTCTTGTTTACATTATATAAAATTACAGGATGGGATTAACTCTGTAATTGATCTTATGGGAATACAACTCGCTGAAACACAACCTGTTTTGTTTTACTATGTGTTCCTCAACATTTAGGAGCAGTAGAATATAGAAGTACTGTAGGTCAATTTTACCACTTTGAATGCTCACAACAGTAAACACAGTTTCTTCCTGTTAACCAAACACAACTTTTACACAGTCAATCATAAATTGTGGCACTGGTCTATGAAGCCTCACATTTTAGTTTATGTACAGTATCCGCCTTAACACTGATTAAGGCATTAGCTTTTTAATATCTATATGCTGCCACCTGGATAGATCGTACGTCGTCATGGTGTGAGTTTTCACTCATATGCAGATAACACACAATTATATTTTCTGACCACACCTGATACAAATATGTCCGTTTCGGCTCTTGATAATTGTCTGACTGGGATTAAAACTTGGATACGGCAAAACTTCCTACAATTAAATAGCGATAAAACCGAAGTAATGCCACTCGGCTCTCCTCGACAACTTAGAAATGTTGACTCTTTTAGCATAGTGATCGATGGGCTGAAGTTAAATCTAGCTCTGTAGTTAGGGATCTTGGTGTGGTCTTTGACCCTAGCCTTACTTTCGATGCACATATCCGCAATGTCACCAAGGTGTCCTTTTTTTCACCTTCGTAACACTGCTCGTCTGCACCCTATGCTGTCTGTGCCTGATGCAGAAAGGCTAGTTCATGCCTTTGTTTCTTCCCGGCTCGATTATTATTATTTATTTATTTCTTAGCAGACGCCCTTATCCAGGGCGACTTACAATCGTAAGCAAAAAACATTTCAAGCGTTACAATACAAGTAATACAATAAGAGCAAGAAATACAATAACTTTTGTTCAAGTAAAGTACAAGTTTGACAAACCGCAATTCAATAATACAGCAGGTAATAGTGATAGTTACATCAGGATATGATTAAATAGTGATAGTTACATCAGGATGTGAGTAAATACAAAGTACTACAGGTTAAAAACTTGGCAGATTACAGTATTCTGAAGTACAGGATTAAATGCAGTAAAATATGGGCTGATAAGAGCAAAATAAAGCACATTTACATGAAGGGTGATAGTGTCCCAGGATACAAACAGAGGAGTTCTACAGGTGCTCTTTGAAGAGGTGAGTCTTAAGGAGGCGCCGGAATGTGGTCAGGGACTGGGCAGTCCTGATTATTGCAACGCGTTGTTTGCAGGTGTCTCCGAGGCTGCTATTAGCAGGCTACAATATATTCAGAACTCTGCTGCTCGCATTTTAACTGGCACTAAACTGGGTTTGGTTTTTGATTTGTGTAATTTCTTTTTATATTATGTATACTCTTAATATGCTGTATGTGTATATGGTTCTCTGAGTTTTTTGTGCTTGTACAGCACTTTGAGATGCGTGCATTTAGGCGTTTTATAAAATAAAGATTATTATTATTATTATTCTATAGCAGGGGTACTCAATAGTCAGACTCTGGTCCGAATCCGGACCACAAGTACATTTTTCCCGGACCACCAGGTCATATGCCAGTCTATGTTTTTACTTGTATTCACATTGGAAATGCTGTGAATTTTTCAGACAACACAGTTCTTATGAGAGTGTGGAAGGCGAGGGTACAGTAGGTGTGTCGCTGTGATACAAGTAGCAGATACTCAGTGAGAGCTATGAATGAAACCAAATGTACAACAGTATTAGCAGCTCAAATGAAGTGCATTGGCTGCTGTGGCCTGTTTTGTAAGCGTCAACATATCCCTTCTCTTTGGCTAATAAAACAACTGTCCGTCATTAGTAATTTTTTTTGAAAATACACATTTAAGATACAATTTTCATACCTTATGATACAAGTTCCGAGAATTGCACTTCATAAAGACCAAGAAAACAGTGACAAGTGCTGGTGCTACAAAGCCCATTTTTGTTAAGTAGCTTTTCCAAGCTGATTAAAAAATATTAACGGTAAAACACACTATATAATGCTCTTTGTAAAAACACATACTGTTGGTACTCCTGACTCGGGGAAAGCACACAATACTACTCGTGTTTACGAAACTTCACTTTGCAAGCAATGGTAGCGCAACGGACAGAACCCAAGTCACGACAGATATCTCATCATTCCACCATCCACCAAAATGTGCTGTGTGTGCAAAGATTAGCAATGCGTATGCTGATTGCATCGGTGATTAAAATTGCCAAATTTTGCGATCCAAGTCAGGCTTACAACACATGCAGTTAAAATGTTTACTGTCTTAAGTATCTGCAGATGACATTGTGTGCGGATATTCGTTCTCAATATTAACATTATTTATATTAATATCAGTGTTCTGTTCTGACTGATGCACATATGTGTGTCTGTATTGCTCTTGCTGAGCTCACCTGGAACTCAAGGACTTGCCATTTCTCCCACTTACTGTGAGTATTAGCCGATTTATAAATGCACTGAATGTAGAATTACTGTATTTTTTGTATTATTTGTAAGGTGTTTTTAATTCACTTGAAAGAGAAAGCACAGTGATTTATTTCTGCTTGCGCTTCAGTTTTGTTTGCTACAATTTGCTTAGTTTTTGCAATGGTGAAACAATGTTTGGCTCTGCTAACACAGACACATAAGAATAGAGTAGTTATACAATTCTGTGGTTATGGCAGGGAAAGAACTCATGCGGTAACAAGTCAGTAAAGAAGACAGACTAGTAAAAATGAGACATGATTTTGATTCCCCCCCAAAAACTCTCAAATCAACAATATGTGTAAAAACTATATTTGTGTAGCTCTGTGTTTGTTTGTGACAATGTGCTCTGGACCTTGGCCTTGCTGTAACCAAGAATTTTGGACCTTCACTAAAATAATTGAGTACCCATTCTATAGTTTTACCTCAAAGCCTATCATCTAATATCCTAAAATCCCTTTGGAATGTTTTTCCTTTTTTATTTATTTATTTTTTTAAATATGTTGGTGTGTTCCACAAGATATACATGTGATGAATACAGTATCATTTTTTTTTTGTTACCTGGTTCTTTTTGAGAACTTTCAGAGATCCGGAAACAGTGCATTTTGCTGAAGTTTCGGGAGTTGACCCGCACACAGTTTGGGGGAAGAATCATTTTCTTCAGTCTTCCAAACTTACATTCTGGCAGAAGAATGATATAACAGGATGCATGTGCCTATTTAAAAAAAAAACAACAATAATAATAATTCTGTCAAATAAAATATGGCGTAATTCTTGTTAGTCATGTTGCCTTTTCATACAAATTATTCAAGCATTCAATGTGGTTATGTGCTTTCAGGTGTAATGCCCCATGCAGTTTTGCAAGCAGGTGTCAGTGAACAACCAGGAACTGTTTGTTCTGTTTCTGCAGCTGAAGACCAACAGTGTTTCTCAGATGATTCTAAATTGTCAAAAATAAATATTTATATATATATATATATATATATATATATATATATATACACAGTACTGTGCAAAAGTTTTAGGCAGGTGTGAAAAAATGCTGTAAAGTAAGAATGCTTTCATAAATAGACATGTTAATAGTTTATATTTATCAATTAACAAAATGCAAAGTGAGTGAACAGAAGAAAAATCTACATCAAATCTACATTCTAGGTACACTTGCACACAGTTTTTGAAGGAACTCGGCAGGTAGGTTGGCCCAAACATCTTGGAGAACTAACCACAGTTCTTCTGTGGATTTAGGCAGCCTCAGTTGCTTCTCTCTCTTCATGTAATCCCAGACAGACTCGATGATGTTGAGGTCAGGGCTCTGTGGGGGCCATACCATCACTTCCAGGACTCCTTGTTCTTCTTTACGCTGAAGATAGTTCTTAATGACTTTCGCTGTATGTTTGGGGTCGTTGTCATGCTGCAGAATAAATTTGGGGCCAATCAAATGCCTCCCTGATGGTATTACATGATGGATAAGTATCCGCCTGTACTTCTCAGCATTGAGGAGACCATTAATTCTGACCAAATCCCCAACTCCATTTGCAGAAATGCAGCCCCAAACTTGCAAGGAACCTCCACCATGCTTCACTGTTGCCTGCAGACACTCATTCGTGTACCGCTCTCCAGCCCTTCGGCGGACAAACTGCCTTCTGCTACAACCAAATATTTCAAATTTTGACTCATCAGTCCAGAGCACCTGCTGCCATTTTTCTGCACCCCAGTTCCTGTGTTTTCGTGCATAGTTGAGTCGCTTGGCCTTGTTTCCACGTCGGAGGTATGGCTTTTTGGCCGCAAGTCTTTCATGAAGGCCACTTCTGACCAGACTTCTCCGGACAGTAGATGGGTGTACCAGGGTCCCACTGTTTTCTGCCAATTCTGAGCTGATGGCACTGCTGGACAACTTCCGATTGCGAAGGGAACTAAGCATGATGTGTCTTTCATCTGCTGCAGTAAGTTTCCTTGGCCGACCACTGCGTCTACGGTCCTCAGCGTTGCCCGTTTCTTTGTGCTTCTTCAAAAGAGCTTGGACAGCACATCTGGAAACCCCTGTCTGCCTTGAAATTTCTGCCTGGGAGAGACCTTGCTGATGCAGTATAACTGCCTTGTGTCTTGTTGCTGTGCTCAGTCTTGCCATGGTGTATGACTTTTGACAGTAAACTGTCTTCAGCAACCTCACCTTGTTAGCTGAGTTTGGCTGTTCCTCACCCAGTTTTATTCCTCCTACACAGCTGTTTCTGTTTCAGTTAATGATTGTGTTTCAACCTACATATTGAATTGATGATCATTAGCACCTGTTTGGTATAATTGTTTAATCATACACCTGACTATATGCCTACAAAATCCCTGACTTTGTGCAAGTGTACCTAGAAGAATTGATATGGATTTGATTTAGATTTTTCTTCTGTTCACTCACTTTGCATTTAGTTAATTGATAAATATAATCTATTAACAGTCTATTTTTGAAAGCATTCTTACTTTACAGCATTTTTTCACACCTGCCTAAAACTTTTGCACAGGTACCGTATATATATATATATATATATATATATATATATATATATCTATATATATATATATATATATATATACACATACATACATACATACATACATACACACACACACACATTATATATATATATATATATATATATATATATATATACACACACACACACATCATTTAAGTGTTAACATTGTCTACTTGTGGGTGTTTTACACATTTACAAAAAATGTTAAACTGACATCCTTAATTGTTAGTCCACACCAAGAATGTGAGAGGGATCCTATTATTGTCCCTGTGAATTTAGTGTTTTGGCTCTGGAAAATGAGGTTCACCTGAGTTCAAAGTGAAAATAATGTCTAGAAAACTGACGCAACAGTAGCAAAACATTTAGGAGCACTGTAAAAGTTTGTTATTTTACTGAGAGATTATGACATTTAATTAATGCACCTGATCCTCCATATTAAAGCATTCTTACAGCAACATTTGTACTTACTGTGATTCCGCACCATTCACACCTCATCCCAGACAGCACTTCAGAGGAGCCACAGGTCCTCTTGCACACTTCACAGCGCGCACTAGAGGAGAGATTGCCCTCCTCCAGTGGTGGTGACAGATGTCTAATGCGAAAGGTAAACATTCACAAATGTATTACACTGACAATTTGTAGCATCTAAAGTCTTATAACCTTTGCTTATCAAATAATTACAAATCAGCATGTTGTGGTTTTTATCAACATTAAATGATCAACATCCTCTTTTTCTGTTTCATACATGGTGTCACAAAGACGGCCAGAGTGGGTTGCGTCAGACCAGACAGGAATTCAAACACAGACAGTGGTTGTGATGAGCTGAGTGCAATGCTGCACTCAGCGTTTATTAACAAATAAAAGGTTTTAAACGGTACACAAAACACAGGACACGGCACTGGTAGCCAAAATAACAGACAAACAAAACGAACTAACACTTAACAAACGGTGCACGGAGAGACAAACAAACAAACACGGTGAGTGAAAACAACTACTAATTCTTGCTCTTTTCATTAACATTTACCTCCGCTCCAATCCCGTTCTCCACTCACCGAACACCTAAACCCCGAGTGACAGAAACGTGCATCTATATATACTGTTGTGCTGGGATTCAATTACTAATTAATTACTCACTTGAATCCCAGCACGTGAATTCATTACGTGAAACCCCGTGTTCACATATTATATTTTAAATGCACGTGCGTGATGTGCAATCCCGTGCCTAAATATAATTATACACTTTAAACACACGTGAAACACAGACCCCGTTTATATCCCGTGTACCAATCTATACACCAACATTAACATACGCACGCATACATACATACACAGAACACACAAATGCACACAGGGGCGGGGCACTTTGCCACACATGGTCACAAGGAGAGTTAATACTGGGGGGGGGGGGGGGGGGGGGGTGGCTTAGGTTCTGGTAAAAGGCAAATGGATTTTAAAAGAGACAAATTTAAACTTTTTATATGTAGATTATTATTGTTATTTATATTTAAAAGAAAATATTTAGTTAAACTAGGCCTATTCGAAACAGCCAGTAATCAAAGTTTGTCTTCACAGTTCATAGACTGTGGAGGTTAACAAACTTCACCCTGAATGTTATACATTTTTTACTTTGGATGACATTTAGACGCTCTGCTCTTTATTCATTTATTGCGTGAGTAAGTTGATCTAAACTTACACAGACAAAAATTAGCGCTAGCATAACTACCCTTTATATACAACTAGTCTCAACATACCTCCATATTGTGATACTCTCAATGTCCCAAACCAAATTTCACCATAAGTGATTAATGTTTCTCTATAATATGTAAAAATGTCATAATTACCTGTAATTGGATTTTTTCAGGGTGGAGATCAACTCCACACATTAACATCCAATCTCTTTGCTAGCCCAGGTGAAAGAACCAGAGCTCCAGAAGCTCTTGTGCAATGCTGCATCTGGATGCCGCCCAGAACTCGGGAGGGTTATGGACTGAGAGAGAATTCTGAGATGACTTCTGGCACGAAGTTGGGATTTAGCCTGCAAGTAACTTTGTCTTTAAAGAACTGTGTGCTATGGACAGTCCACAACTAGGGCTTGAAGTTCACTTACTCTCCTTACCGAAACTACGCCCACTAAAAATGCTGTTTTGAGGAACAGATGTTTTAAGGAGCAAGAGTAAAGGGTTCGAAGGGTGCCCTTGTTAGCCTTCTTAAAACTTCTTTTAGAGTTCTGATATAGAAGATAGTCTTGAAGGGATATTGAGAATGTCTATTTGATTGGCTTGGCACCACCTGCTGAATTCTTTGCATGATTGAGTGAACTTTTTCTTTGAGGCAGTTAGTACTTGATTGTTTGATCGAATCCTTTGTTCTCTAGTTTCCTCCTTTTAATTTCCAGACTGCTAAATGGAAGTAGTCTGGGTTGTGGTGGCATCGCTGGCCGTTGTTCTGGGACAGTAGGTCTCTGTGGGGAGGAAGGTGGCTTTGGTCCGAGATGGATAGGCTCATGATTTCAGGGAGCCAGTAGCTCTTTGGCCAGTAGGAGGTGATGAGGATTACGCAAGCTTGGTTTTGTTTTATTTCTCTCAGGACAGCTGGAATCAAGGTCAAGAGTGGAAATGCATACCGCAGTGCTGTGACCAAGATTGAGAGCCTGTCGATTGCCAGCACACCCTCTGGTAGTACCTTGAACAGAACTAAGAAGCTGTGTTTTCTTTTGTGGCAAAAGGTCTATTTTCGGTGTTCCCAGACTTCTGAAGAAATCTGACAACACATCTTTTTTTCAGCTACCACTCGCGAGGGTCCTGGCTGAGGGTGTCTGCTAGGGTTTTGTGTGGTCTAGGCAAGTAACTTGCAGAAGAGAGATTTTGTGCTGTCTGCACCACTTCCACATCATTGCCAGGTTGCACAGCGGCCAGGATTTCATGCCTCCTTGGTGGTTTATAGATTGTTGATGTGATGCTCCCTTTGATGTAGTGACCATATTCCTTGTAATTGGAAGTCCCTTGTATGGACCCCTGTGACAGAGAAAGAATGATTCTTGGTGTTAGATCTCCTATCCGACCTACAAGGGTGCTGTGTAATGGGAACAGAGTACCTGGACTGATGGCATCCGTGGATTGGACGAGCAGATGTACTCGTTAACCAAAGGGGTCACGGTTGATAATATATAAAGAGGACATAGTGATGTGATCTGTTTCCTTATTATGGTTACGCTGAAACGGGAAGGACCTGTGTTTTGTTTATAGAGAAATGTGAGTGCTTTGTTTGTTTTGTCTGTCTGTAAAACTAGACTAGACAGCTAACACGATCCGGAGCTGTCGCCCACGGCCAGCACTAAACCCGGACAACACTGCACTACTTGTTCACCATTGTTGCAAGTAATAAATTGTACTTCACCACAAGCACTAGAGCACTCACTTTGGACTTGTGTTTGTGTCTAATTGTGTGTTTAGTACTATGCTTATTTACGGGACTGCAACCCTTTTTCATTACTGTGCAACATCCATTGCTGTGCATTGCAAGCACATTATCATTTACTGCCTGGTCAACAGACCTTTGGATTACAATAAAGCAACTGATTGTTTCTTGGGATTACTGCACCTGCACTTCACCTGCTCTACTAACTATCACTTTGCCACAACCCCCCAAACTGTCAGGGAGGCATCTGTGTAGAGTGTTTTGTGGTTGTTATTTTCTTCCAATGGCATGCCTTGTGATTTTGCCTGGTAAGCAGAGGGTTTGGGGAAACAAGGCACCCCCTGGCAACCAGAAGGGAATGAACCCCTGT
The DNA here is from genome assembly GCF_902713425.1 of Acipenser ruthenus. Lineage (NCBI taxonomy): Eukaryota > Metazoa > Chordata > Actinopteri > Acipenseriformes > Acipenseridae > Acipenser > Acipenser ruthenus. Next base: position 203,227 of record NW_026707499.1, read on the forward strand.
AGTTGCCCCGTTGTTGGTATCTTGTAACCTTGCTTTGTTTGGGTCTGAGCAGTGGGTTTAAAGGTTTTTAGGGCTTGTTTAGTCTCCTTGAGTTGAAGGTTGTAGTCTTGCTATGCTGTGCCCATCGTTGTCTGTTTCGTAATTGTCTATTTTTCGATTTTGTTGTTTTTAAAATTCCGTGTTCATTCTGTGTAGTCCTTCTCTGGGAGACAGCAAAATAAAAAAAAATATACGCAATATGCTCTTCTTTCTCTCACCTACATCATCCGGGGGTGAGGGGCTTCTGCTTCCGGGAAGCTTGGGTTCTTTCTCCTGGGTTAGCAGTGAGATCGGATGTTAATGTGTGGAGTTGATCAAAACTGGTATGAAATGAACATACATATGCTCATATGATTCTGATTATCACAATAACTTCCTAAAGAATGTTTGATAAGCGGTGGTTCTCTAGAAAAAAATGTGTGACAGAAGTCACTTCCATATACCCCCAGATTCTGATCATTACTATTGCAAATGTGTACTTAGTAAGTTTCATCGCAATTGCTTATGCGATTCTTTGTAAAACTATGTCATAAGGACTAACTATATCCTTGATGCCGGGGACTTGCATTTCCAGCAGACTTTAACACTATTGCACAAATCTTACAAGTTACCTTTGTTTCTAAAACTTTTCTGGCACTCGAAAAAGCATTGAATCTAAGATTGTAATCTATGATCAGTATATGCCAGTAACATTACATTTTGCCAAGTTTTTTTTTACACACCTTGTTTAAACATGCCTGCAATGTCTTCTCACTTCATTGTTAGATAGTTTTATGGCACACTGGAAAGGCAGTTAACAAAACACTTTTTGTATGCGGCAATAGCCTTAAACAGTAAGATTCCATTGAAATAGTCATTCCTCAACAGTAGAAAATGTATAATATTTGGGGTGCCACTTCACTCGTGGGACAGATTGCTCAATAAAATATTTAGCATTAATTTAAAGAATGGATAATCTGTTCATAGATACAGATATATTCAGTGTGCAGGGTTGCAAATTAGACAATTTCAATGCCCCACCCAGAGACATTCTGCATTCCCAGAAAATGCATATGACTTTGACTGTTTGCTCATTAAAATCTTTTCAATGTACCTGAAAGGAGGGACAGTACCAGAATATGTAGTAAGCAAGGGTTGGTGTAAAATGTATAATGTACAGTTTTAAATCGAAGACAACACACTTACATGATCTTGGTGGCCATCATGGTGACACTGTCGACAGTCACTAAAGCTAAAAGGAGCGCAGTCGACATGGACATGCAACTCACACACTGCAAAAAAAATAAAATAATTAAAACTGTCAACAAACGACTCACCAGGTTAAAAATGTATGACAGAAAAAAAGCAAACAAAAGCCACCTTTGTGAGCAACTTGACTGAGCCCAACCAGGTTTCTCATTATAAATTACAAAGAAAAGCAGTCTCTGATGGGCCAGGGACATCAAACAGCTGTTTTTTCTCCTTCAGTAATATTTTTATTTAACAAATACCTGTAAGCTGTCAAAATAAATATATATATATATATATATATATATATACAGACGTGCTCAAATTTGTTGGTACCCTTACAGCTCATTGAAATAATGCTTCATTCCTCCTGAAAAGTGATGAAATTAAAAGCTATTTTATCATGTATACTTGCATGCCTTTGGTATGTCATAGAATAAAGCAAAGAAGCTGTGAAAAGAGATGAATTATTGCTTATTCTACAAAGATATTCTAAAATGGCCTGGACACATTTGTTGGTACCCCTTAGAAAAGATAATAAATAATTGGATTATAGTGATATTTCAAACTAATTAGTTTCTTTAGTTAGTATCACACATGTCTCCAATCTTGTAATCAGTCATTCAGCCTATTTAAATGGAGAAAAGTAGTCACTGTGCTGTTTGGTATCGTTGTGTGCACCACACTGAACATGGACCAGAGAAAGCAAAGGAGAGAGTTGTCTGAGGAGATCAGAAAGAAAATAATAGACAAGCATGGTAAAGGTAAAGGCTACAAGACCATCTCCAAGCAGCTTGATGTTCCTGTGACAACAGTTGCAAATATTATTAAGAAGTCTAAGGTCCATGGAACTGTAGCCAACCTCCCTGGGCGCGGCCGCAAGAGGAAAATCAACCCCAGAGTGAACAGAAGGATAGTGCGAATGGTAGAAAAAGAACCAAGGATAACTGCCAAAGAGATACAAGCTGAACTCCAAGGTGACGGTACGTCAGTTTCTGATCGCACCATCCGTCGCTTTTTGAGCGAAAGTGGGCTCCATGGAAGAAGACCCAGGAGGACTCCACTTTTGAAAGAAAAACATAAAAAAGCCAGACTGTAATTTGCTAAAATGCATATTGACAAGCCACAATCCTTCTGGGAGAATGTCCTTTGGACAGATGAGTCAAAACTGGAGCTTTTTGGCAAGTCACATCAGCTCTATGTTCACAGACGAAAAAATGAAGCTTTCAAAGAAAAGAACACCATACCTACAGTGAAACATGGAGGAGGCTCGGTTATGTTTTGGGGCTGCTTTGCTGCGCCTGGCACAGGGTGCCTTGAATCTGTGCAGGGCACAATGAAATCTCAAGACTATCAATGCATTCTAGAGTGAAACGTACTGCTCAGTGTCAGGAAGCTCTGTCTCAGTCGCAGGTCATGGGTCCTCCAACAGGATAATGACCCAAAACACACAGCTAAAAGCACCCAAGAATGGATAAGAACAAAACATTGGACTATTCTGAAGTGGCCTTCTATGAGTCCTGATCTGAATCCTATCGAACATCTATGGAAAGAGCTGAAACTTGCAGTCTGGAGAAGGCACCCATCAAACCTGAGACAGCTGGAGCAGTTTGCTCAGGAAGAGTGGGCCAAACTACCTGTTAACAGGTGCAGAAGTCTCATTGAGAGCTACAGAAAACGTTTGATTGCAGTGATTGCCTCTAAAGGTTGTGCAACAAAATATTAGGTTAGCGGTCCCATCATTTTTGTCCATGCCATTTTCATTTGTTTTATTATTTACAATATTATGTTGAATAAAAAATCAAAAGCAAAGTCTGATTTCTAATAAAAATGTGGAATAAACAATGGTGGATGCCAATTACTTTTGTCAGTTTCAAGTTATTTCAGAGAAAATTGTGCATTCTTTGTTTTTTGTGGAGGGGTACCAACAAATTTGAGCACGTCTGTATATATATATATATATATATATATATATATATATATATATATATATATATATATATATATATTATACAATCACATATTTTGACAAGATTGGTTCAGTTTCAAGAACACTGTTAGTCATTATAAATGAAACAAGAGCAGTTACACTAACTCTATACAGGAGGAAAACAGTTTTGAGACAGTACCCTACCCTACCCAATGAGTGTGTACTACATGTGTCTCCTCTATGAGAAAATCAAGGTGAACTTTCTGAATTGTGGATTAATTTGTTTGTCTCCATGCAATTCTACAAAATAATCACCCACACATTTTTTTATAAGCTTATAAGAGAATTTGCTTGCCAATTCTCCCTTTACTGTTGTATCTGATTACATATAGTCAGTCTACAGTATGAAGTCTTCTAAATGCTTTCTGCATGAGTTTGTCAACAAAATCTGTGACTTGTCAGCTATTAATTCTCTGAAGTTTGCCCCACGTAAGATGAAATGACACCTCATTGATGATGAATATCAACTGTACCTTCACAACGCAAGGCGGAGCTCTCCTCCAGTTGCTTTCTACAAACTGAACAGAATTTCTCTTATGGCCAAGAGGACTGAAACAATGGGAAACTGGGACTGTAAAGATCAAGAACATAAAATAAGGCTCCTTGTAAAATGGCCTGGATAAATGAAACACTGCAATTAACTAAACAAGGTCCCTTGGCCAAGTGGTTAGAATAAGGATCTGGGGGGCTCTGAAGATCAAAGCTTTTAAAGCTGAATTCTTACCACCATTAGCGGAAGTTAAGGACTTCAGGATTTTTCATAATTATTTATTTCTCAACTATTAACAGAAATTATACAGAACTCTATACAATTGAAATCTCAATTGGATTGGCTGCAACAAAGCACCTGTAAGTCCCCATCAAATTCAGCCAAACTGCAGGCTCTGAAACCGTGACTGAGGGTGGTTGTGTTGGATCTTGGCAAAAAAAAACTAGGTTCATATTTTAAAGTTCCCTGTTTAAGAATATACAGTAAAGTAATTCTAGACATCAGTGCTATTATAATGCAGTGAGGAGTTTTGTTCAGGTTGACTGCTATGAGTGACATTCTGCATGACTGCCTCTTTGTTCATCTGAATTGAGCCAAATATTTTTCTATTATATATCTTTGGTTCAGTTGATGCACTGAGACTGGGGAGAAGTTAAACTGCTGTAGGCAACATGTTTGGACAAAAAACAAATTAAAAGACACATATTACTGTACTAGGGAAACAGTGATTCCAAATATCAACTTTTTACCAAAGTTTACAAAACATATATAGTAAGTACATGTGTTTTTTGTAGTTTTCCTTTAAAGAATACATAAAAATTGCAGTATAAAAAAGTGAATTACTTCAGTCAAAAGCAATATATCAAGTTCTTCCAGCCAATGTGTAGCCTCTAAAGCATATACACTGTTTTGCATTGGCGGAAGAGTATTTCAGAAAAAAGAAAGATAAGCTGGCACTGAAATTATGAAAGCTGTTTTGTGTTTGAACAACTATTTAAAAACTCTTAAAACTAAAATAGTTAAATGTAAGGTGTGCACTTGCATTCACTACTGTATATACAGTACTACAGATCTGAAATTTGAAACACACGATATCACAAGCATGTGTTTTCATTTTAATACATGACATCTGGTTTTACAATAGGTAAAAGAACGTTCTCAGTTTCCCTTGTCTTCCAGGAATTCTGTTACTGTGTCACTTCCTTGTCTGTGGGATCAAGGGAAGCAGTTGTTTGGTTACTGATAAGAAAGAAGGCCCAAAGTGGTGGGGACAATCTCACTCCAGGTGAAATTACCATAAAAGTGCAAAACAGTCAAAGTAACGCCGGCACACCAAGATTTTTTTAACCTATTATAGTACCAGATATCATGTTTTAAAGTGAAAATACATAACATTATAATACACATTTTTTTTAGCTTTCCAGTTTTCTGCCGCAACTCCATTTCAAGCACAACTAGCATTATCTTATAAAGCTAAGTAATCACCACTTCCTGCAGCTGTATCTCGGAAATCTCAAGTTACAGAGGCCTAAGGGAAAACAAGCTCAGAGAGGATGCAATGAGAATGTCAAACAGTTGCAATAAAGTGTGTTGGGTGTAAAGTACACTCTAGCTGCTGCCTGGCTCATTTAATGAGCTCACTTCCTGCCTGAGAAATGTATCTGCCAATCTGCAGGCCAGCTTTATTCTTTTAAATGAACTGTGAGGTATGCTATTCATACTGAAAAGAACAGTGAACATGCAATAACACCCAAGTCTTATTTATTGGGGCTGCACTGGAAAACCCTTAACTCTGGAAATGTACAATAAAATAAAACAGCAATTTGGCTATAAAAGCATGATGAAATAGTACAGCTCTGTTGTAAACATTTTTCCTCTGTACATTAATGAATGAAGTTGAGGCAGATTTGTCAAACTAATTGCCTCTTCTACCACAAATGTTATCAAGTTACTGTGTCCAACTGCATAAAACACCTTAGTATAAGGGTGTTGCAGAAATTGACTTAACACATGTAAGCCATTACGTTAAGGGAAATGTAATAACACCAGTAGATGAAACAAATTAGCCCCATCTCATTTCCCTTCCTAGCCCTTTGGGAACGCAAAGGCCAACGCAGCACTCCCTGTCTTCAGCAACTTGGTTTCAGCAATAGATACAATGTTCACATGACTCACCAGGCCCTCCATGAGGTGCTTTTCTATTGAATACAATTTATAAGTTAATGTTTACAGGTTATTGTAATGTGCCTTAAGCTGTGGTTACACATACTGATAGTAACGACGTGCTCATGTGGTTAGAGTCACATGCAAATGCATGTTGCATAGAGCACAATGATTTTCTATAGTTAGTTTTCATGTCAGTATCAAATATAAGATTAGCTAGTCAATAGCCTGCTATTCTATCCTATAGTTTGCTGTCGTAGTTCATTTTGACAGGGAATAGATAGATTATTAAATCCGTAAAACCTACTGCTCACTATTCCGAAAATGAAGCCACCCGAGAAGTAAAAACTTGATTACACTTTTTCCATTTGATGAGTCCCTCTTTTGACCCAGTGCTTGTTGTTCATAAAAAATATATTTATTTGATATTCATGAATAGCTCTTTTTTGTAGCATAGTACTTGGTTATACAACCAAGCTTATACAATGTAATTCAAATTACATGATTTGTACATTCTCATACAGCATGTTTTAAGTACATCATGAACAGAAATGCATAGGCTAATGACGAAGTCAAATGTAAAAAGCAAGATAACCTTTTAGAACTGAAAGTACACACATTTCTTTGAAGATACAAATCTCTCTTCATCCGGTGTGAAAAGAAATTGAAAGGCAGCAGTGTTTTTCAGTCGTTAATAGAATCATGGCACTGCTGTTGTAGTAAAATTCATGACTGGAACTGTGGAAGTTAGTCACAATGCATGACCATAAGTATTACCGAGTCACTTACAGTACACAAAATGGTTCATGAATGATGAATAAATGGGGTTTATGGTTGGTATGAATCCACTTTCTACAATCTAAAAATAATACATCCTTAAGCTTTTGAATGCCACACAAATAGCACGTTTGTGTACTTGTCGTGCCATGATAATAACAAAATCTGTACTACCACATGACTGTGTTGTCAGTTAAAAAAATTATTAAATTGTGCATATTGCCCTTGTAAAGCACAACCTTTATTATGGTGTACTTCATGTACAAATGTAAATGTGTGCATGTTGCATGCAGTTTACCATACAATGTGTGTGCATGTGCTTTTGTCTTCAGCACATCAGCTCTCCTCCTACACATTGTGCTCAACCACATTAACCACAGCAGCAGTGCTATGAGCACGGTGTATACTCTGCCTTTTTTTTTTTAAAGTGATTACACACTGCAGTAGAGCTGACCGGCCGTTAACGGAAAAATGAAATCAGTGACGTATTCACTGTTGTCATCGTCCACTTCCTTTTCCTCTAGATGTTGCAGCCTTACTGTATACAAAAAGGGTTATCCAAACCTGCTCCAAGCAAGTGTTTAGAAAAGGGCTTACGATTTCAGCGTAGAATTTCATATTGTTAAAGAAAAGTAATACAATTATACATTAACATAATGTAAAAAAAAAGAAAGCTTTTAGAATTACAAATTCACTTCCTCATGAACATACCCTCTTCTAATTTTTATTTCACATTTCTTCTGGACAGGTTCAGGAACAGCAGCAATTTCATCATCACTTAGTACATCTTAGCTTTTGCATTTCATTAATTTAACCATTATTCAAACAAGCTTACAACTCATTGACATTTTGCCTGAGTACTTCTTAAACTCCGGGTAAAAAGCCAGAGGGGGAGGAGCTGGAGTCCCGAACGCTGGAGGGGGAGGAGTTACTGTGCTCAAAGGCCAGAGTGGCTGTCTCCCTGTCAAGAGCCAGAGGAGGACTTATGGTCCAAGAAGGAGTAGCGGCTGTCCCAAGGGCCAAAGAAGGAGGGGCTACTGTCCCGACAACCTGAGGAGGAGCTGCCGTCCCCGAGAGCGAGGAAGGGGAGAAGCCTGCATTCCCAGTCCTGCACCCATGGGTCAGCTCCCTCGGCCTGTGCTTCCAGACAACCCACCGTCGTGTCTGGACCTTCCATCACCCGTTGACCACCCAAACTGAAGAGGAACCAGCTGAAGAAAGTTGAATGTACCGGTGGTGCCATTCTGAGGGGGAGGGTATGTGACATGTCGCTGGTTCTTGCGCAAATGAGTGCAGCTGGGATACGGAACAGGAGACGTGTTGCTAGGCAACTAATTGCGCAGTTAGGCTCGCCCGGCCCTGAGCTGATCGGGAGGTCCAGATTAGCTGGGGGACCATGCACGGGGAGGGTGCGCGCAGCTCAAAAGGCATCTGTGCCACAGCTCGAGGCGACTGCACCACCATGCTACACAGAGAGGAGCTTTGTTCACATTCAGGATAACTACTACAGAAACCTTCAACTGCAAGACGTTGCCTGTGAAGGCTCTGCTGAGCCAGGACCATCGCAACGACCCGAAGTCGCTGGGAGGCCGGGACTTGGAAGCAACAGTAGTAGGTTAATGTAGAGGATGTTAATCCCAAACAGTATGGAGATAGAGGGTTTACATAGCGTAGGTGGTTCCGGGAGCGGGACGTCTCTTTTAGTGAGACTAGCACTCGCTTTGTGTGGCAAACCTTTATTTTTAGCTTTATTTTGTTTTCTTTATTAAATCTGACACTAGGGCTACCATTTCTGGTACCCTAGTGACAGCCTTTGTGTTAAATAAAAGCTGTGTGCCGTGTCAACACCCAATGCTCTGCGTCTACCTCATTATTATTCAGTGATGACCCACACACATATACCCCGTTACAATTCCACTTTAACGTTCTACATCTAAAACATAACCCTCATTACTGTCTTCACTTACAACAGATAATTTTGTCTGTGTAACTGGGATTTCAAACTCAAACTGAGCGCACAGATCTCAGCGACCTGTTTTTTCTTTCAAGACTGACCGGGGAGCCGGGTATCAGATAAGTACTTGCTGCTTATGACTATATAATTTTCGCTAATTAGTGTGTTTTATACAATTTATGCAATATCACATTTACGCTGTAATAGTTAGTTTTTTGTTTTTTTTAAATTAATTGTTAAAAAAAAGTTTAATTAACTGTTACATCCTGCAGTGGCCTTTTGCCCCGCGTGAACCAGCAGCTTGAGTCACTCCTTCCCAGGGATCCAGCAACATGTCAACTTTGTGCTCCCCCGAGGCTGCCTAGCTCTGATTGGAGCTGAATTACATTCTTGTGCCCACTTGAAGACCCCAGAGAAGTACTCTACTCAGCTCAGTCCAGACGGTTGTCATGCCGATGTGCTAGGGAGGCCGCACTGTGGTTGACCCCTGGAGCCAGCATTGCAGCCGTTGTGTGCTGATGCACCAGAAAGGCAAAATAGGCTGATCCCTGGAGCCAGCATTATACTTCAGTCATCAACACCAGGCTTAAGGATATCTACATCATCAGATGGAAGGAAACGCAGATGGATCACATTAGTTTACAATAAAAGGAGCTATGTCTTAGTTGGTGCTTATCTTGGAGAGTCCAATATCAGCATGAAGTTTTAACACCTACTTGTGTAATGGAAATCATGTATTTTTGTTAGTATTACTGTATAATAAAATAAACTTAGAAAAATAAAACAAAAAAATATCTTTCTCAATGTGTTCAAGGTACTGTAAGTAAAACACTCAATGGTGGTAGCAATACTAAAAGAAAGACAAGACAAACGTTTCAACTAGGTCTTCAATGTTCTATAACCAGAGATGCTGACTACTTAATACCTTAGACTGTAAGTGCAAATAAAGAGCACTACTGTTTAAAGATCAATTACGCTTCTGTGCACTTGACAGTGATGACGCTTGCTATAAAGACACTGTCAAACCAACACTGCATATGTCTATGGCAGGAAACTAGATATGAAGACTACAGTTGCTCCAGATCTCATAGCACCTTAAACAAAGGCTTATCAAAAAAATAAACAAAACACAATATTTAAGTATTTTCAAAAAGAACCCCTCAGAAAGATTGAAAAAAAAAAAAAGATCATTTGATGCTACAGTACTTGCTCTTTAAAAAAAAAACCCAAACAAAAACATTTTATTTGTACTCTTGTTTATGAAAACAAACCTAACCCACAAGTGTTGGTAAGCCTGACTTACAATTATATTAACAGTTACAACATGTATTAACAGTTTGTTTTAAAACTCCAATGACTTACATAAACACATACCAATAACAATGTACTTCCAAAACAGGAAAGCACCAGTGACAATTCAATACCAAAACAAGTTTGTGTTAACAGCAGAAATCACCATCCTCCTTATGTTTCTCCAGCACATACACAAGTCACTGTTTTTGACACTTCAGATAACTCTTTGCTATTCCTATATCCAGGCTGCATGAATAGCTGGAAACTTCTGGCTGGTCTAAAGTCTTTCCTTCCTCTCTTGGGATACAGTATAAAAGGTTAAAACAAAACAAATTGTACTTCAGGTACCAATGAGCTTAAAATAGCAAAACCCATGTTCTATTTCTATTCGCGTCAGACTTGAAAATTTGTTACATTTTGTTTCAGTCATCATCTAGATGGAACATTGTTTTCAGACTGCAAACATGTGGTCACTATTCTGTATTTTGAATCAACTCCAAAATAAAAAAAATGAATAACTATAATAATCCATCGCATATCCGACTGCGGTGGGACCAGAGTAAGGGTGTACATGTAAAAAGTCGGATGAATTCCTGTTTTAAATAACATTATGCACAGATGTAATAATTACTATATTCACACAATTATTGTTTTGAGATTCAGCTTTTAATGGGGAGCTCCCCTAAATCACTTGTTTAGAAAGATACAGGGTATTAATGTTTGTGACAAAACAGCTGTCTGCCGTGTGGGTGCGTGCTTTCACTGCTGTCATAAGCAGGAGATCGAGATGGAGGTTGAAGTTGATACACCCCGCAGGCAAACAGGATTCATTTACATATCAACACACTGAACAGCTCATGTGACACTACCAGCAATGGCAGCGCACGGTGCACATACAACACAGTGTACGAAAACTTTGGTAGGATCTACAATATCTGAACTATTTTTCTCTGTTCTATAATAAACTAACGTTGCTGAAGAGGTTGATCATGGAGGATAAACGGTTAGGGCGGATACTAGGGATGGGAATTTTAAACATTTAAAACGTATAAACTCTAAAGAAGTGGTAAAACCTTTAATAGTATGCTAGATGTATAACCGGTCACGTGACAAATGTCACCAAACACATATTTTTTATGCATTACATTTTAGTAATTTATCATCAGTAGTCCGTCGCGTATCAGACTGCTCTAGTGCCACAGTAAGGGCGGATATTATAAAAAGGAAGGGGTTTGTAAATTGCCTCCAAGTAGCTTTTCTAATTGATGCAACATAAAGAGTGACACTGGGGCGGGTTTTATCCTCGGTCGATCTGGCGCTTCATTGGTGCACTGTGTGTGTTTATGCCTGTAGTAGGCGTGGAATGGTATCAATTCCACGGCGGGGTTAAATAACGTTAATGATAAGCGTTTTTTTCTGAGGTTTGTTCTATATTTAAAATGGCATCTCTAAACAAAGTAAGCCACGTTTGGAAGTATTTTGAGGAGCCAGATGAGAAAACCGTGGTATGTAAATAATTATGCCAAACAAAATTGCCGTACCACAAAAACACAAGTTCAATGCTTCACATTTTGAAATGAAAACATTCAGAATTACTGTGGATGGAGCTACTGATGACAATAAAAAGCAAACATCCATAACAACATTTACTATAGATTTGGCTGAACATTGGGCGTGATCACGTTATCCCCTATGAGGACAGTGCGTGTGAATCGTGAATGATGCAGTTTAGAAATCGATGTAAGATTATACCAATACTGTGCTGACCCATAAAACAAAAACAGAGAGACTGGAAAAACTTAAAGAAAATCGTGCTGCAGCTGTTAATACAGGGGTGGGCAAAGTTTTAGGACTGAGGGCCACATCAGGGTATGGAAATTGTATGGCGGGCCATATAAATGTATACTTAACAAACAAACCAATCATGTTCAAACAGACACAAAACAATTTTGTGGTAAAATCATCATAAAATTGCATCATTGATTTGTCTTTTGATTTTACGTGCTCAGTTATGTTGCCCCTGTCTCAACACAAATTGTGTGCATCGCTCACAATTCTCAGTGTACTGCACTACATACGTTTGGTAGTTTTCCTGTTTATTGCTATAATGAGCTTTTTTGAACCATCAATGTTTCTTTATTAAACTGTTGCAATGACCAAACATATTCAAACAATTTTAGCTTAAAAGTAAACCACAAAGCAATGTTGTTGTTAATTGATTTAACTCTGAAGAACAGGTATTAAAATAAAGATAGATATTGGGGGAAACATACGACCTTATTATTATTATAGATATATCATCATAAAAATGCATTACAAGAAAAAAGGAAACAAAACATACCCCCTTTTTTTCGCTCTCTTTGCTGTTAATGTGAACAATGCAGTTGGTCGCCCTTCTTTACGATAGCATCAAAGTCTGGTGCTGTCCTTGTTGAAATCCGCAAAACAGAGCTGAGATGCTGGTCAGTTAACTGGGATCTGTAGCGAGATTTGTTGAAATTCAGTAGTGAAAATGTTTGTTCGCACACATAGGTGGAGGCGAACAACACAAGAATTGTCTGGGCTACGTTGCGGATATTTGGGAACTTTGTTTCATTCAAAGAGGCATGAAACTTGTCCACTGTTTGTGAATGGTACTTTTCCTTCACAGTGGAGTCGCACTGGAGTTCGATGAGCTCCAGTTGTAATTCTTCTGGTGCTTTCTCGTAGTCAAATGAAAGTGGGCATGACACCAGCTCCAGTGTCTTCTCGATCTTCTCAAAGTCAGAGAATCGACGAGAAAATTCTCCATGCAGGTCACTCAGAATGTTGCTGTACCTGTCTGTCTGCTCCGACGACACTTCCAAACGTTTAAGTGTTGGAAAGTGAGCGAACAGTTTGCTCTTCATTTGTTTTGAAAACAAAATGAGCTTGACTTTGAAAGCTTTCACATTGGAATACAATTCATGAACAAACACATCCTTGCCCTGCAGCTTCACATTAAGTTCATTTAAATGTGCCATGATATCCACACCAAAAGCGAGGTCACACACCCAGTTTGAATTCCTTAATTCCGGGAAATCGTTTTCTTTCCCTTGCATTTCCAAGAAAATGTTAATTTCATCTCTGAGTTCCCACACTCGCTGCAACACCTTTCCTAAACTGAGCCAGCGGACATTCGTATGATAAAGTAAGTCCTGGTGTTCAGCATCAGTGTCCTCAAGAAGGGAAATGAATTGCCGATGATTAAGCTGCTGTGTGAACAACATGATCTATGTCCAGAACATTTTTGCAGAGTGCCTCCTGATGTATGATGCAGTGCAGAAAAATGATTTCTTTCTCAGAATCTACATCTTTTACTTTGTCCTCAATTCTTTTTAAAAGTCCTACTTTTTTCCCAGTTAAATTTGGCGATCCATCTGTGGTCACGTTTGCGAGTTTACTCCAGGGGAGCTTCAGACGTTCAAGGCAACCAGACACCCTCTCATACAAATCCAATCCCTTTGTTGTGCCTTTCATTGATTCCATAGATAAAAATTCCTCTGTGATTTCAAATTTGTTGTTAATTCCTCTCACAAAAATCAAGAGCTGCGCTGTGTCCTTTATGTCAGTACTATCATCAAGAGCTAACGAAAACAGCGTGAAGCACTGTGTTTTCCTGTTCAACTGAGAGGCCAAGTCTTCATCAATTACTTCAATACGGCGAGCAACAGTTCTTCGTGACAAACTAATATTCTCAAACGTATTTTTGTATTAAGGACACAGCATGCCAGCAACATCGACCATGCATTGTTTCAAAAACTCCCCTTCAGCAAACGGCTTATTTTGTTTAGCTATCTTGAATGCCAAAACATAACTTGCCTTCGTAGTGGCTTCCTGAACTGCAGCTTGTCGCACAAAGAGATTTAAATTAGAAGCGAGTTTCTGAGCTTTTCTTGACTTTTCTTCTGTTGTTAAGTTGCTGCCATAATTAGGATGTTTCGCTGTAAAATGGCGATTCAAATTGTACTCCTTGAACACAGCGATGCTCTCTTGACAAATCAGGCATACAGCCTTCGAGTCGACGTTTGTGAAAAAATATTTCTCAATCCACTCTTTTTTGAAAACTCGACACTCACTGTCCACTTTTCTTCTCTTTGAAGTGCTCATTTTTCTTCAGAAAGCATAAAAACAAAAACCTAGCTGCTGCAATTCAAACGGCTGTTTTGCAAGCTTGCATGCACTGTAGCAAAGATGAATAAACGTCATACACTGCGCCCCACGTGAGACGTTGCAAAGCGCTTTGTTTTTGGCAATGCAAACTCTGTCTGTGTCGGTTGTGAATTAGCCTAGTAAATTAGTTATTTCTAACCCAAATCAATCAATAACATGGATCGATTTAATGGATTTTTATATTTGTACTATTTATAGTAATCTAGTACTTTTATTGTTAAAACACAAGGAAGCTCGTGGGCCGGATGAAAAGCTCTCGCGGGCCGGATTTGGCCCGCGGGCCGTAGTTTGCCCACCCCAAACTTTCAAAAGGGAGAAAAAGTTACAATTACCACAGACTCGTGGACCCCATTCCCCAATCTTCCCATAGGTGGAAGGCTTTTTTCACTTGAAATTGTTCTGTAAGCTTTTGGACCGAATGGACGTTTATGTTTAGTAAGAGAGTGTATGTAGATATGATTTAAACGTTTAAACGCTGACATTGCAAAGAGTTTAAACGTTCATAAAAAATTACTAAAAGCACATCCCTAGCGGATACACAACGGATTACTGTAGAGGGAACACTGAGTGTACACTGAGATAACATACTTCCTTGTGGATAAAGACTGCAGAGTTGAGGCATACTAGCGAGGGAGTTTGCTGTCTCCAAGTACACTTTATAAAGTATGTCCTCTTGAGACAGCAGAGTTGAGGTATACTAGCGAGGGAGATTGCTGTCTGACTTTATACAGTATGTCCTCTTGTTTTTTTAACAATTATTTGAGCATTCATTTACTGTTTCCTTGTTTTTAATAAAAAGTCAGTTTAGTGCAGCTTCCGCTGACTCTAGAATTACATTTCTTACTTATAGCGCTGGCATCCTTAGAATGTTTTTTTAAAAAGTACCAGCATACAAAAAATGTACATAAGTGACAGAGATAACTGGTGATTTTTGGCATTTTAAATAAAAGTTGACTTCTATGACTGTACACAGGTTTTCAAAGTTGTTATTTGGTACACCATAAAGATAGCAGTGCCATTATTTAAAATAATAAGAATTATTGAGAAACAATCTCACTCGTGCCTTTAGGCTTCAAATAGGCAATCTAATGTTGGAAGAACTAAACAGTACTCTTACCATGTTTGAATCTACCCTTTATCAAATAAAAACAATCCTTTCAAAATGGCTTTGTCAAGTTATTTTTATCAAAATGGATCTGTAATCATGGAAGTTAACAGAATTTTGGAATGCAGCCAAATTAATTTCTTTCTTAGTATTTGCAGAACCTCACCATTTCCTGGAATAACCAATATGCCTGTAACATACACCCACCACCACAGATGTAAATATAAAATTAGAGTCAGCACATGATGAAAAAGTTTATGACCATGACATGAAAAGAAAAATATATACAGAATAGAATAGTACAATAGCATTAGAATAAGCAATGAAATGTTTAGCTATTTCTCCAGATGTTAGCAAATATGTATTGGCAAATGTGACATATAGATGGAGAGATGGACGGATGGACAAACACCCTCCCTATATCCCTAGAATCCCCTTGTTGGGGAGGGGGTCCCGGGATTTTTCTGTATCATACATATTTACTATAGTGAAGTGGTAACAGAGCATGGCAAAGAGAAGTATATATTTTACATTAAATTGCCATCAACTATATGATGTGAACGGTAAACATAAAATACTGGCTTTACAAGATGGTTTTGTATTCTCAGAACTAATGTAGTTGCAAGTGTGAAGGGCAAACTTTGTCAGTACACTTACAAGAACAGAAGTGTACTCACTACACTTGTAAGTGTATTATACATGTACTCAGTAGATTGAGAAACGGATCCAGTGTGAAACAGCCCTTAGCCTTCTCTGAAAACAAAGTCTGACTCAAAGTTATCTAGTATCTAGAAACAAACTAAATGTTGTCAAGTTGACCAAACAATGTGTTGTAATATACTTTACTTTTCCAATGTAATGGTGACATATTTGTAGCAATTAACTTAGATTTTGAACATGCTGAGTGCGGCTGTTCAATAAATGGTTTGTTTCACCACAACACTCATAACTTGTCATCCGTCGTAAACAACATGATTTAACGTGTCTGCTAGCATGCAACTGTACTTTCCAATCCCTTTTTTATAACCGTGTCTCCTAATGCTACAAGAATGTATGCCAAACTAGAAGCCATGTGTTTGGCAGAATGGCACTGTGAACATGGCTTTACCAAAGTATACAAATATGCTGCCCTATTTTATTTGTGGTTTTTTTTTTTTTACTGTTGTACCAGTGTAAAACTGGTCATACGGTCATAAAGCTGAAATTATTATGTTCATTTGCTGATTTGGATCCATTTTGAAACTGGCCTTAAATACAAACCTGAATAAATGTGCCTACCACATCTGCAAAAGAACAAAAGTTATATTTTCATACAATAGATGTTTGTTTTTTTTCATAAAGATTATATGAAATATAATCTGTTCTAAATTATAACATTTTTTGAAGCAGAACATGTTGCATTGTTTCATGCCGAAAGTGACAGGAACGACATGCCTGAAGCAACTTCATTTAGCAATACTGAGAAAGCTTCCACTGTAAATATTTTATGGCTTACACAAGAGGAGTTCCTGTAAATGACCTTGACTCCTCCCACTGCCTCTGCCCCCGCAGACAGCTCTCCCCAGTAATGAGTTCCTACAAGGGGGAGACACTTCCCTTCCAGTTCCTTCCTTCTGAGATTTTCAAATATAGACAGGAGGTATCCTGCAGGAAGCGATCTTGTTCACTTCAGCTCCACCCCATCTCCTAAGGCCAGCTTCCTCTTATTAGACATTCAATCCTTGCCCCTCAGCACTACTGGGGCAAATCTGCTGCTCTGGAGTCGTAAGACAAACTCCACAGTCATGTACAATTGACCGCAATGACTCCTTGTGACAAAAATACAATGATTCTTGGTTGTAAATCTCCCTCCCGACCTGTGAGGGCTCTAAGCACTGAAAACAGAGTCCTTTGGACGGGCTGGTCTGACAGTTCTTTCCCAGGGTCGGGAAGTTGGCCAGTCTGGATGAAGGCGAGACTCTGTTGCAAGAACGCATTGACCAGGAAGGGAAACGACGTGGCAGCCGCAAATTGGAGAGGCGGCTGTGTGACAGCATAAAATGGGACGGAGAATTGCAATCTGTTCCTTCGTTTGGTTTGAATCTTTAAACTGTAAGGACCTGTGAGAGACCCAGTGATAAAAGTACCATGAGTGTTTTGTTTTGTTTGTCTATAATTGTTTGTTTGTAATTATTAGATGGCTATTACATTCCAAGGGCCAGCACAAAACCCGGAACAGCACTTCACTTTTGTCACGAATAAACTTGTATCACCCACCACGAGCACTACTGCACGCACCCAACTGGTGACCGTATTTTGTACATTGTGGGAAAGATACGTGTGTTTATTATTTGGGACTGTAACCCGTTTCTTTACTTCCAGTGCATTACACACTGTTGTGTATTGTCTGGAGTTTTTGTTTGGTCACCAGACAGGGATTATAATCAATAAAACCTGTTTCCAAATGGATTACAATTCTCTGTTTGTTCACTGCGCACTGCATCACTCCTGCACCTGTACATAATCAGCCACTTTGCCACACTCCTAAAATCAGTTGAATGATAATACTGTATTTGCTTGAAATAGCACCCGGTGCTTATTTTCTCAATCTTCTCTTTACCTGGGCAGTTAATTGGATAAGCACTTTAGAGATTACAAAAACAGTATACAAAACAATTTTCATACCTTAAAACAATCCTGAACCGTACCGGAAGCCAATGCAAGGCAGCTAATTCAGGTTATTTGTTCTTGTTAAAACTCTGGCAGCAGCATTTTGCACAGGGTGCAATCGAGATGTAACACAACTTGAATGCCAGAGAAAAGAGCAGTGCAATAATCAACACAAGATATTATAAAAGCGTGCAGCAGTCTCTCAGCATCTGGCAGCGAATGTCTTAGTTTGACAGCAGTGTGGAGTAGTGGTTAGGGCTCTGGACTCTTGACCAGAGGGTCGTGGGTTCAATCCCAGGTGGGGGACACTGCTGCTGTACCCTTGAGCAAGGTACTTTACCTAGATTGCTCCAGTAAAAACCCAAAGGTATAAATGGGTAATTGTATGGAAAAATAATGTGTAAAAAAAATATGTAATTATATGTAAAAAATAATGTGATATCTTGTAGCAACTGTAAGTCGTCCTGGATAAGGGTGTCTGCTAAGAAATAAATAATAATATTTCTTAAATGAGAAAATGAGAAAAGACACTTTAGTAACATTCCTAATGTGTGGCTCGAATAAAAGATCTGGATCAAAAATGACACCCACATTTCTCATTTTAGCCTTCAACCAAATGTGAAATCAAACATCGATTTACATTATGCAGTTGATTCTGTGATCCCAAAAGCATCATCTTGGTTTTATTTGAGATTAACATTAAAATGTTTTATTGACATCTAAAATGTCATCCAGACAGATAGTTAGAATATTTTTACTTGAGGTGTCGGCCGGTTTCAGATATAAATATAATTGAATATCATCAACATAACATTAAAAACATACCTCATGTCTATAAACAACATTGCCCAAGGATATATACACAAGAAAAACAAAATTGGACTAAGAACAGAACCCTGTGGGACACCACATGTAACCTCAGATACAAACCACATATTATATTGCACAGTGCTTGTCTTCTCTCTCCTTATATAAAGCTGATAGCTTAGCAATTAGCAGAAACATCCTTGCCATTAAGCATAGACCAGTTTTATACAGGTATCCTCTGTACGATTTAACCCCCTTTTTTTCTTTAAAAATCCACAGTACATATTTTTTACCATGCACTTAACTCAAAACCTTCTATGCTGTACTTAAATGCTACTGTTTTTAAATGTAGTGATGTTACCAGTCCTGCTGCAGAATGGACACTGTAAAATGGGTAGCTGAAGCCCTCAGGGAGAGTTCCATTCAGCGTTTGTGAAAGTAAACAAACATACACTTTTATGAAGGTGTAAAGAATGAAATCGAATGATCATTTTATCTAGCAAAAACACTTACACCCAATTCACAATTAACATGTTTCTTTGTTTTAACTAAGAAACTACTCTGTTGTTGTCATGAGAATATTAGCAAA